>NW_026511448.1:75365-130365 GCF_027579735.1 Bombina bombina
ACATCTTGCAATATGTAAGAGAAAAAACAACATATAAAGCAAAATTGATCAAATTCCTTAAATGACAGTTTCAGGAATGGGAAAGAATGCCAAAGAACAAGCTTCTAGCAACCAGAAGCAATAAAAAATGAGACTTAAATAATGTGGAGACAAAAGTGACGCCCATATTTTTTCGCGCCAAATAAGACGCCCACATTATTTGGCGCCTAAATGCTTTTTGGCGCCAAAAATGACGCCACATCCGGAACGCCGACATTTTTGGCGCGAAATAACGTCAAAGAATGACGCAACTTCCGGCGACACGTATGACGCCGGAAACGGAAATAGAATTTTTGCGCCAAAAAAGTCCGCGCCAAGAATGACGCAATAAAATGAAGCATTTTCAGCCCCCGCGAGCCTAACAGCCCACAGGGAAAAAGTCAAATTTTAAGGTAAGAAAAAATGGTCAAATCAAAATGCATTATCCCAAATATGAAACTGACTGTCTGAAAATAAGGAAAGTTGAACATTCTGAGTCAAGGCAAATAAATGTTTGAATACATATATTTAGAACTTTATAAACAAAGTGCCCAACCATAGCTTGGAGTGTCACAGAAAATAAGACTTACTTACCCCAGGACACTCATCTACATATAGCAGATAGCCAAACCAGTACTGAAACGAGAATCAGCAGAGGTAATGGTATATATAAGAGTATATCGTCGATCTGAAAAGGGAGGTAAGAGATGAATCTCTACGACCGATAACAGAGAACCTATGAAATAGACCCCTTAGAAGGAGATCACTGCATTCAAATAGGCAATACTCTCCTCACATCCCTCTGACATTCACTGCACGCTGAGAGGAAAACCGGGCTCCAACTTGCTGCGGAGCGCATATCAACGTAGAATCTAGCACAAACTTACTTCACCACCTCCATCGGAGGCAAAGTTTGTAAAACTGAATTGTGGGTGTGGTGAGGGGTGTATTTATAGGCATTTTGAGGTTTGGGAAACTTTGCCCCTCCTGGTAGGAATGTATATCCCATACGTCACTAGCTCATGGACTCTTGCTAATTACATGAAAGAAATCCTCATTTCTAAGGAGTCTATTATTGTTCCCAAGAAGGGAACTCTTGTCGACGGAGATAGAGAACTCTTTTCCACGTTCACTTACCATCCGTGAGATCTGAGAAAGGCCAGGACTATGTCCGTGTGAGCCTTTGCTTGAGGAAGGGACGACGCTTGAATCAGAATGACGTCCAAGTAAGGTACTACAGCAATGCCCCTTGGTCTTAGCACCGCCAGAAGGGACCCTAGTACCTTTGTGAAAATCCTTGGAACAGTGGCTAATCCGAAAGGAAGCGCCACGAACTGGTAATGCTTGTCCAGGAATGCGAACCTTAGGAACCGATGATGTTCCTTGTGGACAGGAATATGTAGATACGCATCCTTTAAATCCACCGTGGTCAAGAATTGACCTTCCTGGATGGAAGGATTGTTCGAATGGTTTCCATTTTGGACGATGGAACCTTGAGAAACTTGTTTAGGATCTTGAGATCTAAGATTGGTCTGAACGTTCCCTCTTTTTTGGGAACTACGAACAGATTGGAGTAGAACCCCATCCCTCGTTCTTTTAATGGAACAGGATGAATCACTTCCAGAAGATAACCCTGGAAGACTATTTCTAGCGCCCAAGGATCCAGAACATCTCTTGCCCAAGCCTGAGTGAAGAGAGAGAGTCTGCCCCCCACCAAATCCGGTCCCGGATCGGGGGCCCGCATCTCATGCTGTCTTGGGAGCAGTGGCAGGTTTCTTGGCCTGCTTTCCTTTGTTCCAGCCTTGCCTTGGTCTCCAGGCTGGATTGGCTTGAGAAGTATTACCCTCCTGCTTAGAGGACGTAGCACTTGGGGCTGGTCCGTTTCTGCGAAAGGGACGAAAATTAGGTTTATTTTTGGCCTTGAAAGACCTGTTCTGAGGAAGGGCGTGGCCCTTGCCCCCAGTGATATCAGAGATAAACTCTTTCAAGTCAGGGCCAAACAGTGTTTTCCCCTTGAAAGGAATGTCAAACAATTTGTTCTTGGAAGACGCATCCGCTGACCAAGATTTTAACCAAAGCGCTCTGCGCGCCACAATAGCAAACCCAGAATTTTTCGCCGCTAACCTAGCCAATTGCAAGGTGGCGTCTAGGGTGAAAGAATTAGCCAATTTAAGAGCACGAATTCTGTCCATAATCTCCTCATAAGAAGAAGAATTACTAATAATCGCCTTTTCTAGCTCATCGCACCAGAAACACGCGGCTGTAGTGACAGGGACAATGCATGCAATTGGTTGTAGAAGGTAACCTTGCTGAACAAACATCTTTTTTAGCAAACCTAATTTTTTATCCATAGGATCTTGGAAAGCACAACTATCTTCTATGGGTATAGTGGTGCGCTTGTTTAGAGTAGAAACCGCCCCCTCGACCTTGGGGACTGTCTGCCATAAGTCCTTTCTGGGGTCGACTATAGGAAACAATTTTTTAAATATGGGGGGAGGTACGAAAGGTACACCGGGCCTGTCCCATTCTTTATTAACAATGTACGCCACCCGCTTGAGTATAGGAAAAGCTTCGGGGGGCCCCGGGGCCTCTAGGAACTTGTCCATTTTACATAGTGTTTCTGGAATGACCAGATAATCACAATCATCCAAATTGGATAACACCTCCTTAAGCAGAGCGCGGAGATGTTCCAACTTAAATTTAAAAGTAATCACATCAGGTTCAGCTTGTTGAGAAATTTTTCCTGAATCTGAAATTTCTCCCTCAGACAAAACCTCCCTGGCCCCCTCAGACTGGTGTAGGGGCCCTTCAGAAACAATATCATCAGCGTCCTCATGCTCTTCAGTATTTTCTAAAACAGAGCAGTCGCGCTTTCGCTGATAAGTGGGCATATTGGCTAAAATGTTTTTGATAGAATTATCCATTACAGCCGTTAATTGTTGCATAGTAAGGAGTATTGGCGCGCTAGATGTACTAGGGGCCTCCTGTATGGGCAAAACTGGTGTAGACGAAGGAGGGGATGATGCAGTACCATGCTTACTCCCCTCACTTGAGGAATCATCTTGGGCATCATTTTTACTAAATTTTTTATGACATAAATCACATCTATTTAAATGAGAAGGAACCTTGGCTTCCCCACAGTCAGAACACAATCTATCTGGTAGTTCAGACATGTTAAACAGGCATAAACTTGATAACAAAGCACAAAAAACGTTTTAAAATAAAACCGTTACTGTCACTTTAAATTTTAAACTGAACACACTTTATTACTGCAATTGCGAAAAAGTATGAAGGAATTGTTCAAAATTCACCAAAATTTCACCACAGTGTCTTAAAGCCTTAAAAGTATTGCACACCAAATTTGGAAGCTTTAACCCTTAAAATAACGGAACCGGAGCCGTTTTTATATTTAACCCCTTTACAGTCCCTGGAATCTGCTTTGCTGAGACCCAACCAAGCCCAAAGGGGAATACGATACCAAATAATGCCTTCAGAAAGACTTTTCTATGTATCAGAGCTCCACACACATGCAGCTGCATGTCATGCTGTTCTCAAAAACAAGTGCGCCATACCGGCGCGAAAATGAGGCTCTGACTATGATTAGGGAAAGCCCCAATAGAATAAAGTGTCTAAAACAGTGCCTGCCGATATTATTTTACAAAAAATACCCAGATTAAATGATTCCTCAAGGCTAAATATGTGTAAATATGATTGATTTAGCCCAGAAAATGTCTACAGTCTTAATAAGCCCTTGTGAAGCCCTTATTTACTGTGTGAATAAAAATGGCTTACCGGATCCCATAGGGAAAATGACAGCTTCCAGCATTACATCGTCTTGTTAGAATGTGTCATACCTCAAGCAGCAAAAGACTGCTCACTGTTCCCCCAACTGAAGTTAATTCCTCTCAACAGTCCTGTGTGGAACAGCCATGGATTTTAGTAACGGTTGCTAAAATCATTTTCCTCATACAAACAGAAATCTTCATCTCTTTTCTGTTTCTGAGTAAATAGTACATACCAGCACTATTTTAAAATAACAAACTCTTGATTGAATAATAAAAACTACAGTTAAACACTAAAAAACTCTAAGCCATCTCCGTGGAGATGTTGCCTGTACAACGGCAAAGAGAATGACTGGGGTAGGCGGAGCCTAGGAGGGATCATGTGACCAGCTTTGCTGGGCTCTTTGCCATTTCCTGTTGGGGAAGAGAATATCCCACAAGTAAGGATGACGCCGTGGACCGGACACACCTATGTTGGAGAAATAAATAAATAAATAAATAAATAAATAAATATATATATATATATATATATATATATATATATATATATATATATATATATATATATATATATATATATATATATATATATATATATATATATATATATATAAAGGGCTATATAAATAGATCTACAAAACATTTATGCAAAGAAAAAATTTGTATGTCCCTTTAAATTGGGTGTTCTAGTAACCTTTTAAACAAAGCTAAACTGGAAGCTTCTAAGTTTTTAAACTGTTTTATACTGTATTTTTACATCAGTATCTGTGCATATTCTTTATAGTTATATGAAAATTGGTGTATACTGTCCCTTTATGTTCCTGTGTGGGGGGAAAATGCAGCATTTCTACATAAATACTAGCAGCATAATACGTGCAACAATGCACTAACCACATTCAAAAGATTACAGAAATGTTATTTGAAAACTATGGCAAGTTTATTCTACACTGTCTGGGGGTTTTCCCTACACCGCAGTGCTTTTCAAAAGAAAAATCACATCTCTCCATATTAACTTAGTCGCTTTGTTTAATGTATTAACAATTACGGCTAGATTTAGAGTTTGGCGTTAGCCGTCAAAAGCAGCGTTAAGGGGTCCTAAAGCTGCTTTTGACCGCCCGCTGGTATTTAGAGAGAGTCAGGCAGGAAAGGGTCTACCACTCACTTTCCGCGACTCGAGGCTACCGCAGATCCCCTTACGTCAATTGCATATCCTATCTTTTCTATGGGATTTGCCCAACGCTGGTATTTAGAGTCTTGGAAGAAGTGAGCGGTAGACCCTCTACCGACAAGACTCCAGCCGCAAAAAAAAAATCAGTAGTAGAGTTTTATGGGCAAACGCTGGAACATAAATCTCTTAACTACTGTGCTATAGTACACTGACACCCATAAACTACCTATGCACCCCTAAACAGAGGCCCCCCCACATCGCAAACCCTCTAATAAAGCATTTTAACCCTAATCTGCCGACCGGACACCACCGCCACCTACATTATAGCTATGAACCCCTAATCTGCATCTGCTGCCCCTAACACCGCCGACACCTATATTATATTTATTAACCCCTAATCTGCGCCCCCCCCCAACGTCGTCACTACCTAACTACACATATTAATCCCTAATCTTCCGTCCGGACCTCGCCGTCACTATAATAAATGTATTAACCCCTAAACCTAAGTCTAAACCTAACACCCCCTAACAAATATAATTTAAATAAAACAAAATATTCCTATAATTAAATAAATTAATCCTATTTAAAAAAAACTAAATACTTACCTATCAAATAAACCCTGATATAGCTACAATATAACTGTTACATTGTAGCTATTTTAGGATTTATATTTATTTTACAGGCAACTTTGTATTTATTTTAACTAGGTACAATAGCTATTAAATAGTTATTTACTATTTAATAGCTACCTAGTTAAAATAATTACAAAATTACCTATAAAATAAATCCTAACCTAAGTTACAATTAAACCTAACACTACACTATCATTAAATTAAATTAACTACAATTACATTTAATGAAATAAACTAATCTATAATACAAAAAAACCAAACACTAAATTACAGGAAAAAAAAAAATATTACAAGAAGTTTAAACTAATTATACCTAATCTAAGCCCCCTAATAAAATAATAAAGCCCCCCCCCAAAATAAAAAACATAATTTATGCTTACCTGATAAATTCCTTTCTTCTGTTGTGTGATCAGTCCACGGGTCATCATTACTTCTGGGATATAACTCCTCCCCAACAGGAAATGCAAGAGGATTCACCCAGCAGAGCTGCATATAGCTCCTCCCCTCTACGTCAGTCCCAGTCATTCGACCAAGAATCAACGAGAAAGGAGTAACCAAGGGTGAAGTGGTGACTGGAGTATAATTTAAAAGATATTTACCTGCCTTAAAACAGGGCGGGCCGTGGACTGATCACACAACAGAAGAAAGGAATTTATCAGGTAAGCATAAATTATGTTTTCTTCTGTTATGTGTGATCAGTCCACGGGTCATCATTACTTCTGGGATACCAATACCAAAGCAAAAGTACACGGATGACGGGAGGGATAGGCAGGCTCATTATACAGAAGGAACCACTGCCTGAAGAACCTTTCTCCCAAAAATAGCCTCCGAAGAAGCAAAAGTGTCAAATTTGTAAAATTTGGAAAAAGTATGAAGCGAAGACCAAGTTGCAGCCTTGCAAATCTGTTCAACAGAGGCCTCATTCTTAAAGGCCCAAGTGGAAGCCACAGCTCTAGTGGAGTGAGCTGTAATTCTTTCAGGAGGCTGCTGTCCAGCAGTCTCATAGGCTAAACGTATTATGCTACGAAGCCAAAAAGATAGAGAGGTAGCAGAAGCTTTTTGACCTCTCCTCTGTCCAGAGTAAACGACAAACAAGGAAGAAGTTTGGCGAAAATCTTTAGTTGCCTGCAAGTAGAACTTGAGGGCACGAACTACATCCAGATTGTGTAAAAGACGTTCCTTCTTTGAAGAAGGATTTGGACACAAGGATGGGACAACAATCTCTTGATTGATGTTCCTGTTAGTGACTACCTTAGGTAAGAACCCAGGTTTAGTACGCAGAACTACCTTGTCTGAGTGAAAAATCAGATAAGGGGAATCACAATGTAAGGCTGATAACTCAGAGACTCTTCGAGCCGAGGAAATAGCCATTAAAAACAGAACTTTCCAAGATAACATTTTTATATCAATGGAATGAAGGGGTTCAAACGGAACACCCTGTAAAACGTTAAGAACTAAGTTTAAACTCCATGGTGGAGCAACAGCTTTAAACACAGGCTTGATCCTAGCTAAAGCCTGACAAAAGGACTGGACGTCTGGATTTTCTGACAGACGTCTATGAAACAAGATGGACAGAGCTGAAATCTGTCCCTTTAATGAACTAGCTGATAAACCCTTTTCTAAACCTTCTTGTAGAAAAGACAATATCCTAGCGATCCTAACCTTACTCCAGGAGTAACCTTTGGATTCGCACCAGTATAGGTATTTCCGCCATATTTTATGGTAAATCCTTCTGGTAACAGGCTTCCTAGCCTGAATCAGGGTATCAATAACCGACTCAGAAAAACCACGTTTTGATAAAATCAAGCGTTCAATTTCCAAGCAGTCAGCTTCAGAGAAGTTAGATTTTGATGTTTGAATGGACCCTGTATCAGAAGGTCCTGTCTTAGAGGTAGAGACCAAGGCGGACAGAATGACATGTCCACTAGATCTGCATACCAAGTCCTGCGTGGCCAAGCAGGTGCTATTAGAATTACTGATGCTCTCTCCTGTTTGATTTTGGCAATCAATCGAGGAAGCAGCGGGAAGGGTGGAAACACATAAGCCATCCTGAAGTTCCAAGGTGCTGTCAAAGCATCTATCAGAACTGCTCCCGGATCCCTGGATCTGGACCCGTAGCGAGGAAGTTTGGCGTTCTGGCGAGACGCCATGAGATCTATCTCTGGTTTGCCCCAACGTCGAAGTATTTGGGCAAAGACCTCCGGATGAAGTTCCCACTCCCCCGGATGAAGAGTCTGGCGACTCAAGAAATCCGCCTCCCAGTTCTCCACTCCCGGGATGTGGATTGCTGACAGGTGGCAAGAGTGAGACTCTGCCCAGCGAATTATCTTTGATACTTCAGTCATAACAGTAGCCATATCTTGTAATGTTATCTGTAATGGCCGCCCAGATGTACTAGGCGCCAAAATATCACGCACCTCCCGGGCGGGAGATGCAGGTACTGTCGCGTGAGGCGAGTTAGTCGGCATAACTCTCCCCTCGCTGTTTGGTGAAATTTGTTCACATTGTACAGATTGACTTTTATTTAAAGTAGCATCAATACAGTTAGTACATAAATTTCTATTGGGCTCCACCTTGGCATTGGAACAAATGACACAGATATCTTCCTCTGAGTCAGACATGTTTAACACACTAGCAAAAAAACTTACAACTTGGTTATAATCTTTTTTAGCAAAAAAACGCACTGTGCCTCAAAGAGGTACTAACGATTAAATGACAGTTGAAATAATGAACTGAAAAACAGTTATTGCATCAAACTTTAAAACAACACAACTTTTAGCAAAGGTTTGTTCCCATTAGTAAAAAACAACACTAATTAAATTTGTACATAAGAAAACAAAACAACGTTTTTTATACACAGTCACTATAAGAATTCTCACAGCTCTGCTGAGAGAATTTACCTCCCTTCAAAGAAGTTTGAAGACCCCTGAGATCTGTCAGAGATGAACCGGATCATGCAGGAAATATAAAAGTAGCTGACTGGAATTTTTTGATGCGTAGCAAAGAGCGCCAAAAACGGCCCCTCCCTCTCCCACACAGCAGTGAAGAGAAACGAAACTGTCACAATTAAAGCAAAAAACTGCCAAGTGGAAAATAATGCCCAAATATTTATTCACACAGTACCTCAGCAATGTAAACGATTCTACATTCCAGCAAAAACGTTTAACATGAGAATAGTTATTAAAAGGATTAGTGACCTTTAACACAGTAGTTCCGGTGAAATACCATCCCCAGAATACTGAAGTGTATACATACATGTCATTTTAACGGTATGGCAGGCTTTTCTCATCAATTCCATTCAGAAAATAAAAACTGCCACATACCTCAATGCAGATTCATCTGCCCGCTGTCCCCTGATCTGAAGCCTTTACCTCCCTCAGATGGTCGAGAACAGCAATATGATCTTAACGACTCCGGTTAAAATCATAGTAAAAAATCTCTGTCAGATTCTTCCTCAAACTCTGCCAGAGAAGTAATAACACGCTCCGGTGCTATTTTAAAATAACAAACTTTTGATTGAAGTCATAAAAACTAAGTATAATCACCATAGTCCTCTCACACATCCTATCTAGTCGTTGGGTGCAAGAGAATGACTGGGACTGACGTAGAGGGGAGGAGCTATATGCAGCTCTGCTGGGTGAATCCTCTTGCATTTCCTGTTGGGGAGGAGTTATATCCCAGAAGTAATGATGACCCGTGGACTGATCACACATAACAGAAGAAATATGCCCTACCCTATTCTAAATTACAAAGTAATCAGCTCTTTTACCAGCCCTTAAAAGGGCTTTTTGTGGGGCATTGCCCCAAAGTAATCAGCTCCTTTACCTTTTAAAAAAAAAAAAAAAATACAAAACCCCCTTAACATTAAAACCCACCACCCACATACCCCCCCAACATTAAAACCCACCACCCACATACCCCTACTCTAACCCACCCAATCCCCCTTTAAAAAAAAAACCTAACACTAACCCCCTGAAGATCTCCCTACCTTGAGTCTTCACCCAGCCGAGCCGAATTCTTCATCCGGGCAAAGTCTTGATCCAAGCGGCAAAGAAGAGGTCCTCCATCAGGGCGATGTCTTCCTCCAAGCGGCATCTTCTATCTTCCAGCTCCATCTTCAGACCGCTGACGCGGAACATCCACCTTCCACGATGGACTAACGACGAATTACGGTTCCTTTAAGGGACGTCATCCAAGATGGCGTCCCTCGAATTCCGATTGGCTGATAGGATTCTATAAGCCAATCGGAATTAAGGTAGGAAAAATCTGATTGGCTGATTCAATCAGCCAATCAGATTGAAGTTCAATCCGATTGGCTGATCCAATCAGATTGAGCTTGCATTCTATTGGCTGTTCCAATCAGCCAATAGAATGCGAGCTCAATCTGATTGGATCAGCCAATCAGATTTTTCCTACTTTAATGACCTTAAAGGAACAGTCATTGGTCGTTAGTCCGTCGGAAGGTGGATGTTACGCGTCGGCGGTCTGAAGATGGAGCCGGAAGATAGAAGATGCCGCTTGGAGGAAGACATCGCCCAGATGGAGGACCTCTTCTTTGCCGCTTGGATGACCACATCGGCCGGATTACATGAAAAATTCGGCTCGGCGAAGACGACTCAAGGTAGGGAGATCTTCAGGGGGTTAGTGTTAGGTTTTTTTAAGGGGGGTTTGGGTGGGTTAGAGTAACGGTATGTGGGTGGTGGGGGTGTATTTTTTTTTATTTTTTTACAGGTAAAAGCTGATTACTTTGGGGCAATGCCCCACAAAAAGCCCTTTTAAGGGCTGGTAAAAGAGCTGATTACTTTGTAATTTAGAATAGGGTAGGGCATTTTTTATTTTGGGGGGCTTTATTTTATTAGGGGGCTTAGATTAGGTGTAATTAGTTTACCTTCTTGTAATATTTTTTATTTTTTGTAATTTAGTGTTTGTTTTTTGTATTAGAGATTAGTTCATTTAATTAAATGTAATTGTATTTAATTGTAGTTAATTTATTTAATGATAGTGTAGTGTTAGGTTTAATTGTAACTTAGGTTAGGATTTATTTTACAGGTAATTTTGTAATTATTTTAACTAGGTAGCTATTAAATAGTAAATAACTATTTAATAGCTATTGTACCTAGTTAAAATAAATACAAAGTTGCCTGTAAAATAAATATAAATCCCAAAATAGCTACAATGTAATTATTATTTATATTGTAGCTATATTAGGGTTTATTTGATAGGTAAGTATTTAGTTTTAAATAGGATTAATTTATTTAATTAGAGGAATATTATTTCGTTTTATTTAAATTATATTTATGTTAGGGGGGGGGGTGTTCGGGTTAGACTTAGGTTTAGGGGTTAATACATTTATTATAGTAGCGGCGACGTGGCGGGAGATTAGGGGTTAACAATTGTAGGTAGGTGGCGGCGATGTTAGGGAGGGCAGATTAGGGGTTAATACAATTTATTATAGTGCTTGCGAGGCGGGAGTGCGGCGGTTTAGGGGTTAATACATTTATTATAGTGGCAGCGAGGTCTGGTCGACAGATTAGGGGTTAATAATTGTAGTTAGGTAGGGGGGGGGGGGCAGATTAGAGGTAAATAAATATAATAGGTGTCGGCGGTGTTAGGGGCAGCAGATTAGGGGTTCATAGCTATAATGTAGGTTGCAGCGATGTCCGGAGCGGCAGATTAGGGGTTAATAGTATAATGCAGGTGTCAGCGATAGTGGGGCGGCAGATTAGGGGTTAATAAGTGTAAGGTTAGGGGTGTTTAGACTCGGGGTTCATGTTAGGGTGTTAGGTGTAGACTTCGAGAGTGTTTCCCCATAGGAAACAATGGGGCTGTGTTAGGCGCTGAACGCTGCTTTTTTGCAGGTGTTAGGTTTTTTTGCAGCCAGCTCAGCCCCATTGTTTCCTATGGGTATATAGTTAGCTACGCGGGTCTTTACCAACAAAACTTTAAATCTTGGCGTTAGTGTTTAATACATTTATAGCCCAAGCATGTGAAAACAGATTCACATGAAATAGGTATACTATGTAATGCTCATGTAGTAGGGACCAATATTCCTACTCCTCATAGGCTTTAAACTTGAGCTGAACTGAGCTAATTGGTCACAAGTATTACTGCAGCTGTACATTTAAATGCCATTTAAAAAAGGGTTATATGGTCACAAGTATTACTGCAGCTGTACATTTAAATGCCATTTAAAAAAGGGTTATATGGACTTTTAAACAGGAATATTATTTAGAGGCAGAGATAAAGAACAGCATAAAAAACATAATTTATGCTTACCTGATAAATTTATTTCTCTTGCGATGTATCGAGTCCACGGATTCATCCTTACTTGTGGGATATTCTCCTCCCCTACAGGAAGTGGCAGAGAGAGCACCCACAGCAGAGTTGCCTATATAGCTCCCCCTTTAGCTCCACCCCCCAGTCATTCGACCGAAGGCTAGGAAGAAAAAGGAGAAACTATAGGGTGCAGTGGTGACAAAGTTTAAAAATAAAATATATATGCCTGTCTTAATAAACAAGGCGGGCAGTGGACTCGATACATCACAAGAGAAATAAATTTATCAGGTAAACATAAATTATGTTTTCTCTTGTAAGATGTATCGAGTCCACGGATTCATCCTTACTTGTGGGATACCAATACCAAAGCTTTAGGACACTGATGAAGGGAGGGACAAGACAGGGACCTTAAATGGAAGGCACCACTGCTTGTAGAACCTGTCTCCCAAAAATAGCCTCCGAAGAAGCAAAAGTATCAAAATTGTAAAATTTGGAAAAAGTATGAAGCAAAGACCAAGTCGCCGCATTACAAATCTGTTCAACAGAAGCCTCATTTTTAAAAGCCATGTGGAAGCCACAGCTCTAGTAGAATGAGCAGTAATTCTTTCAGGAGGCTGCTGTCCAGCAGTCTCATAGGCCAAACGGATTATGCTTTTCAGCCAAAAGGAAAGAAGTAGCCGTAGCCTTCTGACCTCTCCGCTTACCAGAATAAACAACAAAAAATGAAGATGTTTGACGGAAATTTTTAATTGCTTGTAAGTTGAACTTTGTTGCACAATCTTGATGTGGTTTGTGCTTTAGACGTTCCTTCTCTGAAGGATTAGGACACAGTGAAGGAACAACAATCTCTTGATTGATATTCCTGTTAGAACCAACCTTAGGGAGGAACCCAGGTTTGGTACGCAAAACCACCTTATTTGTATGGAAAATAAGAAAAGGGTAATCATACTGTAAAGCATATAGCTCAGAAACCCTTCGAGTCGAAGAGATAGCTACTAAAAACAAAAAAACTTTCCAAGATAGAAGCTTAATATCCAGGGAATAAAGACTAAATTTAGGCTCCATGGCGGAGCAACAGGTTTAAATACAGGCTTGATTCTGACCAAAGCCTGACAAAATGCTCGAACGTCTGGGACAACTGCCAGACGTTTGTGTAGAAGAATAGACAAAGCAGATATTTGTCCTTATAAAGAACTAACTGATAATCTCTTCTCCAAACCTTCCTGGAGAAAAGACAATATTCTAGTAATCCTAAACTCACTCCACGAGTAACCTTTGGATTCACACCAATAAAGATATTTGTGCCAAATCTTATGATAGATCTTCCTGGTGACAGGCTTTCTAGCCTGAATAAGGGTATCAATGACCGACTCAGAGAAACCATGCTTTGATAGAATAAGGCGTTCAATCTCCAAGCAGTCAGGCGCAGAGAAATTAGATTTGGATGCGTGAACAGACCTTCGATTAGAAGGTCCCGCCTCATTGGCAGAGATCATGGTAGAACCAAGGACATGTCCACTAGGTCTGCATACCAAGTCCTGCGTGGCAGGACTCATCGAATCACCAAAGCTCTCTCCTGCTTTATTCTGGCAACCAGACGTAGAAGGAGAAGAAATACATAGGCCAGATTGTAGGACCAAGGCACTGCAAGAGCATCTATCAGTACTGCCTTGGGATCCCGGGACCTGGACCCGTAACGAGGAAGTTTGGCATTCTGACGGGACGCCATCAGATCCAATTCTGGTGTGCCCCATAGCTGAATCAGCTGGGCAAATACCTCCGGATGTAGTTCCCACTCCCCCAGAAGAAAAGTCTAACGACTTAGGAAATCTGCCTCCCAGTTCACTACTCCTGGGATGTGGATTGCTGAGAGATGGCAAGAGTGATCCTCTGCCCATCGGATTATTTTGGTTACCTCCATCATTGCTAGAGAACTCATTGTTCCTCCTTGACGATTGATATAAGCTACAGTCATGACGTTGTCCGACTGAAACCTGAAGAATTTGGCCGCAGCAAGCTGAGGCCATGCCTGAAGCGCATTGAATATCGCTCTCCGTTCTAGAATATTTAATCGGGAG
The DNA here is from genome assembly GCF_027579735.1 of Bombina bombina. Taxonomy (NCBI): domain Eukaryota; kingdom Metazoa; phylum Chordata; class Amphibia; order Anura; family Bombinatoridae; genus Bombina; species Bombina bombina. The sequence goes on from NW_026511448.1 coordinate 89,320, forward strand.
AAGAGATATCTCCCGAGACCATAAGCCCTGTTCTTTCAGGGAGTTCCAAACTGCACCCCAGCCTAGCAGGCTGGCATCTGTCGTTACAATGAGCCACTCTGGCCTGCGGAAACACATTCCCTGAGAAAGGTGGTCCTGAGACAACCACCAGAGAAGAGAATTTCTGGTCCAGATGCAGTTGAGGAGACAAATCTGTATAATCTCCATTCCACTGTTTGAGCATGCACAGTTGCAGTGGTCTGAGGTGTAGGCGGGCAAAAGGAACTATGTCCATTGCCGCTACCATGAGTCCGAAGTTTTGATTTTCTGACCTCCGTCAGAAATATTTTCATTTCTACTGAGTCTATCAGAGTCCCTAGGAAGGAAACTCTTATAAGAGGGAAGAGAGAACTCTTTATGTTCACCGTCCACCCGTGAGATTTCAGAAAAAACAGTGTCCGTATGAGACTTGGATAACTGGAAAGTTGACGCCTGAATTAAGATAAGGTGCCACTGCTATGCCCCGTGGTCGTATAACAGCCAGAAGGGACCCTAGCACCCTTGTGAAAATTGTGTGAATAGGGATGTGTAGATACGCATCCTTTATATCCACGGTGGTCATATATTGACCCTCCTGGATCAGAGGTAGAATAGACTGAATAGTCTCCATCTTGAATGATGGGACATTGAGGAACTTGTTTAGAATTTTGAGATCCAAAATTGATCTGAAAGTTCCCTCTTTTTTTGGAAACCACAAACAGGTTTGAGTAAAATCCTAGCCCCTGTTCCTCTTTGGGACTGGGCGGATCACCCCCATGGTATGTAGGTCTTCTACACAGCGTAAGAACGCCTCTCTCTTTGTCTGATTTATAGACAATCGAGAAATGTGAAAAGTCCCCCTTGGAAGAGAGCCTTTGAACTCCAGAAAATATCCCTGGAACACAATTTCTAAAGCCCAGGGATCGTGAACATCTCTTGCCCAAGCCTGAGCGAAGAGAGAGAGTCTGCCCCCTACTAGATCCGGTCCTGGATCGGGGGCTACCCCTTCATGCTGTCTTAGAGGCAGCTGCAGGCTTCTTGGCCTGTTTACCCTTGTTCCAAGCCTGGTTAGGTCTCCAGACTGACTCGGACTGGGCAAAATTCCACTCTTGCATTGCAACAAAGGAAGCTGAAGTGGGACCACTCTTGAAATTCCGAAAGGAACGAAAATTATTTTGTTAGGTCCTCATCTTATTTGATCTATCCTAAGGGAGGGCATGACCTTTCCCTCCAGTGATGTCTGAAAAAAAATCTTTCAGTTCAGGCCCAAATAGAGTCTTTCCCTTGAAAGGGATGTTCAAAAGCTTAGTTTTAGATGACACATCAGCAGACCAGGATTTAAGCCATAACGCCCTGCGTGCTAAAATGGCAAAACCTGAATTCTTTGCCGCTAATTTAGCCAGTTGAAAAGCGGCATCTGTAATAAAAGAATTAGCCAATTTAAGGGCCTTAATTATGTCCAAAATTTCTTCTAATTGAGTCTCCATCTGAAGAGCCTCTTCTAGAGCCTCAAACCAGAAAGCAGCTGCAGTAGTTGCAAGAACAATGCACACAATAGGTTGAAGAAGAAAACCTTGATGAACAAAAATTTTCTTCAGGAGACCCTCTAATTTTTTATCCATAGGATCTTTTAAAGCACAACTGACTTCAATAGGTATAGTTTTATGTTCAGACAGAGTAGAAATAGCTCCCTCCACCTTAGGAACTGTCTGCCACGAGTCCCGCATGGTGTCAGATATGGGAAACATATTCTTAAAAACAGGAGGGGGAATAAATTGAATACCTGATCTATCCCACTCCGTAGCAATAATATTCACAATCCTCTTAGGGACTGGGGAAAAAACATAATTTATGCTTACCCGATAAATTTATTTCTCTTTTAGTGTATCCAGTCCACGGATCATCCATTACTTATGGGATATTCTCCTTCCCAACAGGAAGTTGCAAGAGGATCACCCACAGCAGAGCTGCTATATAGCTCCTCCCCTAACTGCCATATCCAGTCATTCGACCGAAACAGAGAAAGGAGAAACCATAGGGTGCAGTGGTGACTGCAGTTTAATTCAATTTTAGACCTGCCTTAAAATGACAGGGCGGGCCGTGGACTGGATACACTACAAGAGAAATAAATTTATCAGGTAAGCATAAATTATGTTCTCTCTTGTTAAGTGTATCCAGTCCACGGATCATCCATTACTTGTGGGATAGTAAAGTACACTGATGATGGGAGGGACAAGGCAGGGATTAAGCGGAAGGAACCACTGCCTGAAGAACCTCTCTCCCAAAAACAGCCTCCGAAGAAGCAAAAGTATCAAATTTGTAAAATTTTGAAAAAGTGTGAAGCGAAGACCAAGTTGAGGCCTCTGTTGAACAGATTTGCCGCATTTTTAAAGGCCCAGGTGGAAGCCACAGCTCTAGTAGGATGAGCTGTAATTCTTTCAGGGGGCTGCTGTCCAGCAGTCTCATAGGCTAGGCGTATAATACTCCGAAGCCAAAAAGAAAGAGGTTGCCGAAGCTTTTTGACCTCTCCTCTGTCCAGAATAAACGACAAACAGGGAAGATGTTTGACGAAAATCTTTAGTAGCTTGTAAGTAAAACTTCAAGGCACGGACTACGTCCAGACTATGTAAAAGACGTTCCTTCTTTGAAGGATTAGGACACAATGATGGAACAACAATCTCTTGATTGATATTCTTGTTAGAAACCACCTTAGGTAAAAACCCAGGTTTGGTACGCAGAACTACCTTATCTGCATGAAAAATAAGATAAGGAGAATCACATTGTAAGGCAGATAGCTCAGAGACTCTCCGAGCCGAGGAAATAGCCATCAAAAACAGAACTTTCCAAGATAAAAGCTTAATATCAATGGAATGAAGGGGTTCAAACGGAACTCCTTGAAGAACTTTAAACCTGTTGCTCCCCCATGGAGCTTAACTTGGTTTTCAAACACAGGCTTAATTCTAACCAAAGCCTGACAAAATGCCTGGACGTCTGGAACTTCTGCCAGACGCTTGTGCAAAAGAATAGACAGAGCAGAAATCTATGCCCTTTAAGGAACTAGCTGATAATCCTTTGTCCAAACCCTCTTGGAGAAAGGACAATATCCTAGGAATCCTAACCTTACTCCATGAGTAATTCTTGGATTCACACCAGTAAAGTTATGTACGCCATATCTTGTGATAGATTTTCCTGGTAACAGGCTTTCGTGCCTGTATTAAGGAATCAATGACTGGCTCGGAGAAGCCACGCTTTGATAGAATCAAGCGTTCAATCTCCATGCAGTCAGTCTCAGAGAAATTAGATTTGGATGATTGAAAGGACCTTGTATTAGAAGGTCCTGTCTTAGAGGCAGAGTCCATGGTGGAAAGGATGACATGTCCACTAGGTCTGCATACCAGGTCCTGCGTGGCCACGCAGGCGCTATTAGAATCACCGATGCTCTCTCCTGTTTGATTTTGGCAATCAGTCGAGGGAGCAGAGGAAACGGTGGAAACACATAAGCCAGGTTGAAGAACCAAGGCGTTGCTAGAGCATCTATCAGTGTCACTTCTGGGTCCCTGGACCTGGATCCGTAACAAGGAAGCTTGGCGTTCTGGCGAGACGCCATGAGATCCAACTCTGGTTTGCCCCAACGATGAATCAATTGAGCAAACACCTCCGGATGGAGTTCCCACTCCCCCGGGTGAAAAGTCTGACGACTTCGAAAATCCGCATCCCAGTTCTCCACACCTGGGATATGGATTGCTGACAAGTGGCAAGAGTGAGTCTCTGCCCAGCGAATTATTTTTGAGACTTCTAACATCGCTAGGCAACTCCTGGTTCCCCCTTGATGGTTGATGTAAGCCACAGTCGTGATATTGTCCGACTGAAATCTGATGAACCTCAGTAATGCTAACTGAGGCTAAGCCAGAAGAGCATTGAATATTGTTCTTAACTCCAGAATATTTATCGGAAGGAGTTTCTCCTCCTGAGTCCACGATCCCTGTGCCTTCAGGGAGTTCCAGACTGCACCCCAACCTAGAAGACTGGCATCTGTTACAATTGTTTAATCTGGCCTGCGAAAGGTCATACCCTCGGACAGGTGGACCTGAGACAACCACCAGAGAAGAGAATCTCTGGTCTCTTGATCCAGATTTAGCAGAGGGGACAAATCTGTGTAATCCCCATTCCACTGATTTAGCATGCATAATTGCAGCGGTCTGAGATGTAGGCGCGCAAATGGCACTATGTCCATTGCCGCTACCATTAAGCCGATCACCTCCATACACTGAGCCACCGAAGGGCGCGGAATGGAATGAAGAATACGGCAAGCATTTAGAAGCTTTGATAACCTGGACTCAGTCAGGTAAATTTTCATCTCTACAGAATCTATAAGAGTCCCTAAGAAGGAGACTCATGTGAGTGGGGATAGAGAACTCTTTTCCTCGTTCACTTTCCACCCGTGCGATCTCAGAAATGCCAGAACTATCTCTGTATGAGACTTGGCAACTTGAAAGCTTGACGCCTGTATCAGGATGTCGTCTAGATACGGAGCCACAGCTATGCCTCACGGTCTTAGAACTGCCAGAAGTGAGCCCAGAACCTTCGTAAAGATTCTCGGGGCTGTAGCCAACCCGAAGGGAAGAGCTACAAATTGGTAATGCCTGTCTAGAAAGGCAAACCTTAGGAACCGATGATGATCTTTGTGAATCGGTACGTGAAGGTAGGCATCCTTTAAGTCCACTGTGGTCATGTACTGACCCTCTTGGATCATGGGTAGGATGGTCCGAATAGTTTCCATTTTGAAAGATGGAACTCTGAGGAATTTGTTTAAGATCTTTAGATCCAAAATTGGTCTGAAGGTTCCCTCTTTTTTGGGAACCCCAAACAGATTTGAATAAAAACCCTGTCCTTGTTCCGTCCGCGGAACTGGATGGATCACTCCCATTACTAGGAGGTCTTGCACACAGCGTAGGAATGCCTCTTTCTTTATCTGATCTGCAGATAACCTTGAAAGATGAAATCTCCCTTGTGGAGGGGAAGCTTTGAAGTCCAGAAGATATCCCTGAGATATGATCTCCAACGCCCAGGGATCCTGAACATCTCTTGCCCACGCCTGGGCGAAGAGAAAAAGTCTGCCCCCTACTAGATCCGTCGCTGGATAGGGGGCCGTTCCTTCAAGCTGTCTTAGAGGCAGCAGCAGGCTTTCTGGCCTGCTTGCCTTTGTTCCAGGACTGGTTAGGTTTCCAGGCATGCTTAGATTGAGCAAAAGTTCCCTCTTATCTTGAAGCGGAGGAAGTTAATGCTGCACCTGCCTTGGAATTTCGAAAGGCACGAAAATTAGACTGCTTGGCCTTTGATTTGGCCCTGTCCAGAGGAAGGGTATGACCCTTACCTCCAGTAATGTCAGCAATAATTTCCTTCAAACCAGGCTGAATAAGGTCTGCCCTTGAAAGGAATGTTGAGTAATTTAGACTTTGAAGTCACATCAGCTGACCAGGATTTGAGCCATAGCGCCCTACGCGCCTGGATGGCGAATCCGGAATTCTTAGCCGTTAGTTTAGTCAAATGAACAATGGCATCAGAAACAAATGAGTTAGCTAGCTTAAGAGTTCTAAGCTTGTCAACAATTTCAGTCAATGGAGCTGTATGGATGGCCTCTTCCAGGGCCTCAAACCAGAATGCCGCCGCAGCAGTGACAGGCGCAATGCATGCAAGGGGCTGTAAAATAAAACCTTGTTGAATAAACATTTTCTTAAGGTAACCCTCCAATTTTTAATCCATTGGATCTGAAAAAGCACAACTGTCCTCAACCGGGATAGTGGTACGCTTTGCTAAAGTAGAAACTGCTTCCTCCACCTTAGGGACAGTCTGCCATAAGTCCCGTGTAGTGGCATCTATTGGAAACATTTTTCTAAATATAGGAGGTGGGGAAAAGGGCACACCGGGCCTATCCCACTCCTTACTAATAATTTCTGTAAGCCTTTTAGGTATTAGAAAAACATCCGTACTCACCGGCACTGCATAGTATTTATCCAGCCTACACAATTTCTCTGGCACTGCAATTGTGTCACAGTCATTCAGAGCAGCTAATACCTCCCCAAGCAATACACGGAGGTTCTCAAGCTTAAATTTAAAATTAGAAATCTCTGAATCAGGTCTCCCCGAATCAGAGACGTCACCCACAGACTAAAGCTCTCCGTCCTCAGGTTCTGCATATTGTGACGCAGTATCAGACATGGCTCTTACAGCATCTACGAGCTCTGTATCTCGTCTAACCCCAGAGCTATCGCGCTTGCCTCTCAATTCAGGCAATCTGGATAATACCTCTGACAGGGTATTATTCATGATTGCAGCCATGTCCTGCAAAGTAATTGCTATGGGCGTCCCTGATGTACTTGGCGCCATATTAGCGTGCGTCCCTTGAGCGGGAGGCGAAGGGTCCGACACGTGGGGAGAGTTAGTCGGCATAACTTCCCCCATCGACAGACCCCTCTGGTGACAATTCTTTTATAGATAAAGACTGATCTTTACTGTTTAAGGTGAAATCTTCACATTTAGTACACATTCTCCTATGGGGCTCCACCATGGCTTTTAAACATAATGAACAAGTATCCTCTGTTTCAGACATGTTTGTACAGACTAGCAATGAGACTAGCAAGCTTGGAAAACACTTTAAAGCAAGTTAACAAGCAATATAAAAAAACTTTACTGTGCCTTTAAGAGAAACAAATTTTGACAAAATTTGAAATAACAGTGAAAAAAGGCAGTTACACTAACAAAATTTTTACAGTCTATGTAACAAGCCAGCAGAGCATTGCACCCACTTGCAAATGGATGATTAACCCCTTAATAGCAAAAACAGAATACTAAATGACAAAAACGTTTTTTAAACACAGTCACAACAACTGCCACAGACTACTGTGATTGTTACCCTCCTCAAACACGATTTTGAAGCCTTTTGAGCCCTTCAGAGATGTCCTGTATCATGCAGAGGGAAGCTGAATGTCTGTCAGTATTTTTATCTGCACAGAAAAGCACTAAAATAGGCCCTTCCCACTCATATTGCAACAGTGGAAAGCTTCAGGAAACTGTCTCTAGGCAGAAATCAAACCAGCCATGTGGAAAAAAACTAGGCCCCAATAAGTTTTGTCACCAAACATATATAAAAACGATTAACATGCCAGCAAACGTTTTATATTACATTTTTATAAGAGTATGCATCTCTATTAATAAGCCTGATACCAGTAGCTATCACTGCATTTAAGGCTCTACTTACATTAATCCGGTATAAGCAGCATTTTCTAGCAAATTCCATCCCTAGAAAAATATTAACTGCACATACCTTATTGCAGGAAAACCTGCACGCTATTCCCCCTCTGAAGTTACCTGACTCCTCAGAATATGTGAGAACAGCCATGGATCTTAGTTATTTCTGCTAAGATCATAGAAAATGCAGGCAGATTCTTCTTCTAAATACTGTCTGAGATAAGCAGCACACTCCGGTACCATTTAAAAATAACAAACTTTTGATTGAAGAAATAAACTAAGTATAAAACACCACTCTCCTCTTACGACCTCCATCTTTGTTGAGGGTTGCAAGAGAATGACTGGATATGGCAGTTAGGGGAGGAGCTATATAGCAGCTCTGCTGTGGGTGATCCTCTTGCAACTTCCTGTTGGGAAGGAGAATATCCCATAAGTAATGGATGATCCGTGGACTGGATACACTTCAGAGAAAACATCAGTGTAAACAGGAACCTCTAAGTAATTATCCATCTTACACAATTTCTCTGGGACCACTATAAGGTCACAATTATCTAGAGCCGCTAATACCTCCCTGAGCAATAAGCGAAGGTGTTCAAGCTTAAATTTAAAGGCCTTCATATCAGAATCTGTCTGAGGAAGCGTCTTTCCGGAGTCAGAAATTTCTCCCTCAGATAAATCCCTCACCCCTACTTTAGACCATTGTGAAGGCATATCAGATACGGATACTAAAGCGTCAGACTGCTCAGCATTTTTCCTTAACCCAGAGCTGTCCCGCTTTCCTTGTAAACCAGGCAGTTAGGATAAAACCTCTGAGGGTTGTATTCATAACTATGGCCATGTCTTGTAAAGTAAATGAATTAGACGCACTAGAGGTACTTGGCGTCACTTGTGCGGGCGTTACTGGTTGTGACACTTGGGGAGAGCTAGATGGCGAATCCTCATTTACTTCTGACTGAGAATCATCGATTGCTCTATTTTTAAGTGCTAATATATGTTCTTTATAATTTAGACATATCAATACAATTGGGACACATTCTAAGAGGGGGTACCACAATGGCTTCCAAACATATTGAACAAGGATTTTCCTTGGTGTCAGACATGTTAAACAGGCTAGTAATGTAACAATCAAGCTTGGAAAACACTGTAATCAAAGTAAATAACACTTAGAAATAAAACTGTACTGTGTCTTTAAGAGAAAAAAACAGAATTTATGTTTACCTGATAAATTACTTTCTCCAACGGTGTGTCCGGTCCACGGCGTCATCCTTACTTGTGGGGATATTCTCTTCCCCAACAGGAAATGGCAAAGAGCCCAGCAAAGCTGGTCACATGATCCCTCCTAGGCTCCGCCTTCCCCAGTCATTCGACCGACGTAAAGGAGGAATATTTGCATAGGAGAAATCATATGATACCGTGGTGACTGTAGTTAAAGAAAATAAATCATCAGACCTGATTAAAAAAACCAGGGCGGGCCGTGGACCGGACACACCGTTGGAGAAAGTAATTTATCAGGTAAACATAAATTCTGTTTTCTCCAACATAGGTGTGTCCGGTCCACGGCGTCATCCTTACTTGTGGGAACCAATACCAAAGCTTTAGGACACGGATGATGGGAGGGAGCAAATCAGGTCACCTAGATGGAAGGCACCACGGTTTGCAAAACCTGTCTCCCAAAAATAGCCTCAGAAGAAGCAAAAGTATCAAATTTGTAAAATTTGGTAAAAGTGTGCAGTGAAGACCAAGTCGCTGCCTTACATATCTGATCAACAGAAGCCTCGTTCTTAAAGGCCCATGTGGAAGCCACGGCCCTAGTGGAATGAGCTGTGATTCTTTCAGGAGGCTGCCGTCCGGCAGTCTCATAAGCCAATCTGAAGATGCTTTTAAGCCAAAAAGATAGAGAGGTAGAAGTTGCTTTTTGACCTCTCCTTTTACCAGAATAAACAACAAACAAGGAAGATGTTTGTCTGAAATCCTTTGTAGCATCTAAATAGAATTTTAGAGCACGGACAACGTCCAAATTGTGTAACAAACGTTCCTTCTATGAAACTGGATTCGGACACAAAGAAGGTACAACTATCTCCTGGTTAATATTTTTGTTGGAAACAACCTTCAGAAGAAAACCAGGCTCAGTACGTAAAAACCACCTTATCTGCATGGACCAGACAGGGCGGAGAACACTGCAGAGCAGATAACTCAGAAACTCTTCTAGCAGAAGAAATTGCAACCTAAAACAAAACTTTCCAAGATAATAACTTAATATCTATGGAATGTAAGGGTTCAAACGGAACCCCTTGAAGAACTGAAAGAACTAGATTAAGACTCCAGGGAAGAGTCAAAGGTCTGTAAACAGGCTTGATTCTAACCAGAGCCTGAACAAACGCTTAAACGTCTGGCACAGCTGCCAGCCTTTTGTGAAGTAAAACAGATAAAGCAGAGATCTGTCCCTTCAGAGAACTCGCAGAAAATCCTTTCTCCAAACCTTCTTGTAGAAAGGAAAGAATCTTAGGAATTTTTATCTTGTTCCATGGGAATCCTTTAGATTCACACCAACAGATATATTTTTTCCATATATTATGGTAAATTTTTCTAGTTACAGGCTTTCTAGCCTGAATAAGAGTATCTATTACAGAATCTGAAAACCCACGCTTTGATAAAATCAAGCGTTCAAACTCCAAGCAGTCAGTTGGAGGAAAACCAGATTCGGATGTTCGAATGGACCCTGAATAAGAAGGTCCTGTCTCAAAGGTAGCTTCCATGGTGGAGCCGATGACACATTCACCAGGTCTGCATACCAAGTCCTGCGTGGCCACACAGGAACTATCAAGGTCACCGAAGCCCTCTCCAGATTGATCCTGGCTACCAGCCTGGGAATGAGAGGAAACGGTGGGAATACATAAGCTAGGTTGAAGATCCAAGGTGCTACTATTGTATCCAATAGAGTCGCCTTGGGATCCCTGGATTTGGACCCGTAACAAGGGACCATGAAGTTCTGACGAGAGGCCATCAGAACCAAGTCTGGAATGCCCCATAATTGAGTTATTTGGGCAAAGATTTCCAGATGGAGATCCCACTCCCCCGGATGCTCCTCCATCGCCAGGGAACTCCTTGTTACCCCCTGATGGTTGATATATGTAACAGTCGTCATGATGACTGATTGAAACCTTATGAATTTGGCCTTTGCTAGTCGAGGCCAAGCCTTGAGAGCATTGAATATCGCTCTCAGTTCCATTATGTTTATCGGGAGAAGAGAGTCTTCCCGAAACCATAGACCCCGAGTTTTCAGGGGTTCCCAGACCGCGCCCCAGCCCACCAGACTGGCGTCGGTCGTGACAATGACCTATTCTGGTCTGCGGAAGCTCATTCCCTGTGACAGGTTGTCCAGGGTCAGCCACCAACGGAGTGAATCTCTGGTTATTTGATCTACTTGTATCGTCGGAGACAAGTCTGTATAATCCCCATTCCACAGTCTGAGCATGCCCAGGTGCAATGGTCTTAGATGAATTCGTGCAAAAGGAACTATGTCCATTGCCGCAACCATCAACCCTATTACTTCCATGGACTGCGCTATGGAAGGAAGAAGAACAGAATGAAGTACCTGACAAGAGCTTAGAAGTTTTGATTTTCTGGCCTCTGTCAGAAAAACCTTCATTTCTAAGGAAACTATTATTGTTCCCAAGAAGGGAACTCTTGTTGACGGGGACAGAGAACTTTTTTCTATGTTCACTTTCCACCTGTGAGATCTGAGAAAGGCTAGGACAATGTCCGTATGAGCCCTTGCTTTTGACAGAGACGACACTTGAATCAGGAGGCCGTCCAAGTAAGGTACTACTGCAATGCCCCTTGGTCTTAGCACCGCTAGAAGGGACCCTAGTACCCTTGTGAAAATCCTTGGAGCAGTGGCTAATCCGAATGGAAGTGCCACAGGTAATGCTTGTCCAGAAAGGCGAACCTTAGGAACCGAAAATGTTCCTTGTGGATAGGAATACGTAGGTACGCATCCTTTAAGTCCACCGTGGTCATGAATTGACCTTCCTGGATGGTAGGAAGGATCGTTCGAATGGTTTCCATTTTGAATGATGAAACCCTTAGAAACTTGTTTAGAATCTTGAGATCTAAAATAGGTCTGAATGTTCCCTCTTTTTTGGGAATTATGAACAGGTTGGAGTAAAAACCCATCCCTTGTTCTCCTAATGGAACAGGATGAATCACTCCCATGCTTGACAGGTCTTCTACACAGTGTAAGAATGCCTGTTCGAAGATAGAGACCCGTGGAACCTTCCCCTTGGGAGTAGTTCCCTGAATTCCAGGAGATAACCTTGAGAAACTATTTCTAGCGCCCAAGGATCCTGAACATCTCTTGCCCCAGCCTGAGCAAAGAGAGAAAGTCTGCCCCCCACCAGATCCTTCCCAGATCGGGGGCCAACACTTCATGCTGTTTTGGTAGCAGTGGCAGGTTACTTGGCCTGCTTACCCTTGTTCCAGCCTTGCATCGGCCTCCAGGCTGGCTTGGTTTGAGAAGTATTACCCTCTTGCTTAGAGGGTGTAGAATTTGAGGCTGGTCCGTTTCTGCGAAAGGGACGAAAATTTGGCTTCTTTTTAGCCTTAAAAGACCTATCCAGAGGAAGGGCGTGGCCCTTTCCCCCAGTGATGCCTGAAATAATCTCTTTCAAGTCAGGGCCAAACAGTGTTTTACCCTTGAAAGGGATGTTAAGCAAAAGCGCTCTGCGCGCCACGATAGCAAACCCTGAATTATTCGCCGCTAATCTAGCTAATTGCAAAGCGGCATCTAAAATAAAAAAGAGTTAGCCAATTTAAGAGCTTGAACTCTGTCCAAAACCTCCTCGTACGAAGATTCTTTATTAAGCGACTTTTCTAGTTCTTCGAACCAGAAACACGCAGCTGTAGTGACAGGAACAATGCATGAAATTGGTTGTAGAAGGTAACCTTGCTGAACAAACATCTTTTTAAGCAAACCCTCTAACCTTTAATCCATAGGATCTTGAAAGCACAACTATCTTCTATAGGAATAGAAGTGCGTTTGTTTAGAGTAGAAACCGCCCCCCTCGACCTTGGGGACTGTATGCTATAAGTCCTTTCTGGGGTCGACCATAGGAACTAATTTCTTAAATATAGGGGGAGGACAAAGGGTATGCCGGGCCTTTCCCACTCCTTATTTACTATGTCCGCCACCCGCTTGGGTATAGGAAAAACATCGGGGGGCACCGGAACCTCTAGGAACTTGTCCATCTTACCTAATTTCTCTGGAATGACCAAATTGTCACAATCATCCAGAGTAGATAATACCTCCTTAAGTAGTGCGTGGAGATGTTGAAATTTAAATTTAAAAGTTACAATATCAGGTTCTGCTTGTTGAGAAATTTTCCCTGAATCTGAAATTTCTCCCTCAGACAAAACCTCCCTCCTGGCCCCTTCAGATAGGTGTGAGGGTATGTCAGAACCATTATCATCAGCGTCCTCATGCTCTTCAGTGTTTAAAACAGAGCAATCACGCTTTCTCTGATAAGTAGGCATTTTGGAAAAAAATGCATGCAATAGAATTATCCATTACAGCCATTAATTTGTATGGTAATAAGTATTGGCGCACTAGATGTACTAGGGGCCTCTTGTGTGGGCAAAACTGGTGTAGACACAGAAGGGGATGATGCAGTACCATGCTTACTCCCCTCATTAGAGGAATCATCTTGGGCAATATCATATCTATGGCATTATTATCCCTACTTTGTTTGGACATATGACACAAATATATCACATATATTTAAATGGGGAGACACATTGGCTTTCATACATATAGAACATCGTTATCTGATGGTTCAGACATGTTAAACAGGCTTAAACTTGTCAACAAAGCACAAAAAACGTTTTACAATAAAACCGTTACTGTCCCTTTAAATTTTAAACTGAACACACTTTATTACTGAATATGTGAAAAAGTATGAAGGAATTGTTCAAATTTCACCAAAATTTCACCACAGTAACTTAAAGCCTTAAAAGTATTGCACACCAAATTTGAAAGCTTTAACCCTTAAAATAACGGAACCGGAGCCGTTTTTACAATTAACCCCTATACAGTCCCAGGTATCTGCTTTGCTGAGACCCAACCAAGCCCAGAGGGGAATACGATACCAAATGATGCCTTCTATAAGCTTTTTCAGTGGTTCTTAGCTCCTCACACATGCATCTGCATGCCATGCTTTCCAAAAAAAACTGCGCATTAAAGGCGCGAAAATGAGGCTCTGTCTATGACTAGAAAAGGCCCCCAGTGAAAAAGGTGTCCAATACAGTGCCTGCCGTTTTTATTAAAACAATCCCCAAGATTTAACAACTATTAAAAGTAATAATCTGCCAAATATACTTAGTAAAGTAATCGTTTTAGCCCAGAAAAATGTCTACCAGTTTTTTAAGCCCTAATGAAGCCCTTTATTCTTTTACTTAAACTAAGAAAATGGCTTACCGGTTCCCATAGGGAAAATGACAGCTTCCAGCATTACCGAGTCTTGTTAGAAATGTGTCATACCTCAAGCAGCAAAAGTCTGCTCACTGTTTCCCCCAACTGAAGTTAATTCCTCTCAACAGTCCTGTGTGGAAACAGCCATGGATTTTAGTAACGGTTGCTAAAATCATTTTCCTCTTACAAACAGAAATCTTCATCTCTTTCCTGTTTCAGAGTAAATAGTACATACCAGCACTATTTTAAAATAACAAACTCTTGATTGAAGAATAAAAACTACATTTAAACACCAAAAAACTCTAAGCCATCTCCGTGGAGATGTTGCCTGTACAACGGCAAAGAGAATGACTGGGGAAGGCGGAGCCTAGGAGGGATCATGTGACCAGCTTTGCTGGGCTCTTTGCCATTTCCTGTTGGGGAAGAGAATATCCCCACAAGTAAGGATGACGCCGTGGACCGGACACACCTATGTTGGAGAAAAGCTGCACAAATTCTGCAACACAGTGTAAAAAAGCAGTAAACATAACGAAATTTTTACAGTAATATCATATAGCCTTAGAAAACTTTGCACAGCTATGCAAATAAACAATTAACCCCTTAATGGCAAAACCGGATTGAAAAAACATCAAAACCAGTAAAAAAGACTTTCAGCACTTTGCCACAGCTCTGCTGTGGCGCCTACCTGCCCTTCAGAACAATTTGTGGGGGGAAAAACTTTTTACAGCCCTCAAACACGGCAGGAACCTCAGGAGAAACAGTTAGAATTCTCAGAGGAAAAGAAACTGCACAACTGAGGACCAAAAATAGGCCCCTCCCACCTCACTCGAGTTGTGAGGCCTAACAGACAAACACTAGAGTGTCTCTAAATAAACCATGTGGGTTAAAAAACCCTAAAACAAGCCATAATGACCCCTTTAATCCCTTCCAAAAAAAAAAATTATAATTGCATCATTTACTGAATAAACAAAAACGTTTTTACCAAACAGTGTCACCAGTAACTAATGAGCTGTTCATGCAAGCTGAAATTCCTATCCAAGTGTCTGAATACAGCTTACCCTTCCCTATTGGGGATATTGCCAGCCTTTTCTAGAATTAACACAATCTGTCTAGAAAAATATAGACTGAACATACCTCATATGCAGTTTAGCCTGCAAATCGTTCCCCCAACTGAAGAAGTTTTCCTTTACTCTTCAGCCCTTGTGAGAACAGCAGTGGATTTTAGTTACAAAGTGCTCAGATCATCATCCTCCTTGCAGAAATCTTAATCCCTTTTCTGCCAGAGAGTAAATAGTACACACCAGTACCATTTAAAATAAACTTGCTTGAGAAAATAAAAACCTAACATTTTTGTCACCACACTCTTTGCCCTTCCTAGCAGTTAAGCAGGCAGAGAGAATGACTGGGGGGTGGAGCTAAGGGGGAGCTATATAGGCAGCTCTGCTGTGGGTGCTCTCTCTGCCACTTCCTGTAGGGGAGGAGAATATCCCACAAGTAAGGATGAATCCGTGGACTCGATACATCTTACAAGAGAAATACATTATAGAAGTGCTGTTATAATAAAAACAATGGTTTAGAGGCGGGGGGAATTTTTTTAAATAAAAAACAGACATCACTGAGGCACATCCTGAAAGTTGAGGTTCTAAAGCCATTCATGTTCAAATGCATAAGACTATTGTATAAGTTTAATTTGGTAAAGATACCTGCATTGATAAGGTCTGGATCTACCTCTTCTTCAGTGGGATATGGACCCTGAAAATTTAGAAAAAAAACAAACAAAAAAAAAATTATAAATAAGAATATTTTATATGAGCTATTAAAAAACCACCACAAGTAAACTGTAGATATGAGTTACCTGAATTTTTCAAATCACTAAACTCTTTTACAACAGGGCCTAAGTTGAATTACATTGTAAAAAAACAAACAAACAAAAAAACAGAGGTTAAGAGGTTAAGTAGATATTGCCACAAAAAAAAAAAAAAAAAAAAACACCACACTACTTCTGTGCAGCTTATATGCCTTTAATTTTAAGGGGCACAGTACCTATTTCTCCTTTTGTTAAAATCACTCCTTTCTACGAGGGCTTATTAAAAGTGCTCACTGCTGAGCCTATGGCAAGATTTTTTTCATTAGTGAGCAGACAGGATCTGTCTGCACTTTATTTCAAATTGTGAGCGATTTTCGCCATAGTTATTGGGGAAAATAAGTGAGGTAACACTTGTGCAATGCAACCAATTGCATGAGAGTAGGGCTTGTCAATCAAGCCGGTCGAGTGAATCCGGGGTGTATTTCATCTGCCAACTACAATTTGTAGTAAACTGCTGCTTCATAAACTGCCCCCCTCCCCCAAGTTTGCAAAAAAAAATTAAAGTACTCCAGATAGAATACATTGAACACAGAGATTGAAATATCACTGAAACACTTTTCATGGTTATTTTAATATGGATTTTTGGATATAGCCAGTTGGCCATCCATTTTGGCATCACACCGTGTTTGCATTTTAAGAAACAAGGCTTGAAGGGACACTGAACCCAAATTTTTCTTTCGTGATTCAGAGCATGAAAATTTAAACAACTTTCTATTTACTCCTATTATCAAATTTTCTTTATTCTCTTGGTATCTTTAATGAAATTCAAGAATGTAAGTTTAGATGCCGGCCCATTTTTGGTGAACAACCTGGGTTGTTCTTGCCGATTGGTGGATGAATTTATCCACCAATTAAAAAAAGTGCTGTCCAGAGTGCTGAACCAAAATAAAAGCTTAGATGCCTTTTTCAAATAAAGATAGCAAGAGAACAAAGAAAAATAGGAATAAACTAAAAGGTTGCTAAAAATTGCATGCTCTATCTGAATCACAAAATAAAAAATTTGGGTTCAGTGTCCCTTAAAGACAGACATACTTCCCAATTAGTACTTTTTAAAGATTTAATAAAAAAATAAAATAAAATAGGTGGCATACATGCTTTTAAGGTTGTGTAACAAATCAATATTGTTGCAAAAACTATTAAAATAAACAACAAAACCCACACAAATCATAAACTACACTTCAACCCTTTAAAGTGAAGGTCAATTTTTAATAAAAACAAGGGCACTTTAATTGACATTTTGCTCTCTTCAAAAAAAAATAATAATAAAAAAAAAAATTACCTTTTCATTCTGGCAGCCGCTCCAGCGATTCCCACGGCAGTCTGAAGCCTCTGCAGACGTCAGAAATGACAAATCTGGCTTATGCAATCACGGCCCTCCTCCCCCCCCACTCCGGGGGAATCTTGGCCTGATGCAACGCCGTGATTGGAGGAAGCCGGATTAGTCATTTTGGACCCGCGAAGAAGGCTTGCGATGGGCGGAGGAAGTGCTGGAGCAGCTGCCAGAATGAAAAGGTAAGATTCTGAAGAAAACAAGTGAAATTTCAATTTTGATGAATTAAAGTGCCCTTGTTTTTAATAGGATTAATAAAAACTGGGCACTAATTCATCAAAATTGACCTTCACTTTAAGATAACCAAATGAGAAACTAGTATTTAGTAACAACCCAGTTTGTAGTAATGTTTTAGAGACAGATTTGTTCTTTCACAGACATCTTACCAGCCCAAGAACGCCATTTTCACTCTGCAGATGTACTGTGATGTCTTTCTTGATGAAGTTGCTGGCCAACATTGGAATACCAATTCCCAGATTTGCTGCAGATTATCTTTGTTAAGGTAAATTATGCAGAATATACAGTCATACAAAACATGTTCATTGTATATACGTGGGATATCTGTATATAATTAATGGATGGAAGTTTTAAAGGGACACTAAGCACCTTATAAATTACAAAACATCGTTTTCTTGCAGCAAAATTGACTCTAGCTTTTGAGGGGGGGGGGGGGGACAAAAAACAAACACACAAATGCTAAAGTTGGCTTTACCAAATAACAATTTGTGTCAGCCTTATTTAACCCAGGCTTGCCACAATCATCCTATATAATAAAAGGCCAAGTGTGTTTATCCGAAGCTGTCATGCGCAGTATAGACAGCACGAGGACAAACACACCTGGCCTTTGAGTCTCTAGCTGAGCCTGATGATCTGCGGCACAAGTAGTGAGCGTGGCAGATGGGAGCCAGAGAGAAAAAGAGCCAGAGAGAAAAAGAGCCAGAGAGAAAAAAGAGCGAGCGCGAGAGAGCTCCTCCCCTAACTGCCACCCCTAGTCATTCGACCGAAGACAAGCAAGAAAAAAGGAGAAACTATAGGGTGCAGTGGTGACTGTAGTTTAAAAATAAAAAACACCTGCTTTAAAATGACAGGGCGGGCCGTGGACTGGATACACCACAAGAGAAAGAAATTTATCAGGTAAGCATAAATTTTGTTTTCTCTTGTAAAGGTGTATCCAGTCCACGGGTTCATCCATTACTTGTGGGATACCAATACCAAAGCTTTAGGACACGGATGAAGGGAGGGACAAGGCAGGAACTTAAACGGAAGGCACCACTGCCTGCAAGACCTTTCTCCCAAAAATAGCCTCCGAGGAAGCAAAAGTATCGAATTTGTAGAATTTAGAATAAGTGTGAAGCGAAGACCAAGTCGCCGCCTTACAAATCTGTTCAACAGAGGCCTCATTTTTAAAAGCCCATGTGGAAGCCACCGCTCTAGTGGAATGAGCTGTAATTCTTTCAGGAGGCTGCTGGCCAGCAGTCTCATAAGCTAAGCGGATTATGCTTCTCAGCCAAAAAGAAATCAGTTGCCGAAGCCTTTTGGCCTCTCCTCTGTCCAGAGTAGACAACAAACAAAGCAGATGTTTGACGAAAATCCTTCGTAGCTTGTAAATAAAAGCATGAACCACATCAAGATTGTGTAAAAGACGTTCCTTCTTTGAGGAAGGATTAGGACATAATGAAGGAACAACAATCTCCTGATTGATGTTCTTATTAGATACTACCTTAGGAAGAAACCCAGGTTTTGTACGCAAAACTACCTTATCTGCATGGAAAATCAGATAAGGGGAATCACACTGTAAAGCAGATAACTCCGAAACTCTTCGAGCCGAGGAGATAGCTACTAGAAACAGAACTTTCCAAGATAAAAATTTAATATCTATGGAATGCAAAGGTTCAAACGAAACCTCTTGAAGAACTAAATTTAAACTCCAACTCTGAGCAACAGGTTTAAACACAGGCTTAATTCTAACTAAAGCCTGACAAAACGCCTGAACGTCTGGAACCTCAGCCAGACGTTTGTGCAAAAGAATAGACAGAGCAGAAATCTGTCCCTTTAAGGAACTAGCAGACAATCCTTTCTCCAATCCCTCTTGGAGAAAGGATAAGATTCTAGGAATCTTGACTTTACTCCATGAGTAACCCTTGGATTCACACCATATCTTATGATAGATTTTCCTGGTGACAGGCTTTCGAGCCTGAATTAGGGTATCAATGACCGACTTGGAAAAACCACGCTTTGATAGAATCAAGCGTTCAATCTCCAAGCAGTCAGACGCAGAGAAATTAGATTTGGATGTTTGAAAGGACCTTGAAGTAGATCTGCATACCAAGTGCTGCGTGGCCACGCAGGAGCTATCAAGATCAACCAAGCTCTCTCCTGCTTGATCTTGGCAATCAGACGAGGGAGCAGAGGAAACTGTGGATACACATAAGCCAGGCTGAAGGACCAGGGCGCTGCTAGAGCATCTATCAGCGCTGCCTTGGGATCCCTGGACCTGGACCCGTAACGAGGAAGCTTGGCGTTCTGACGAGACGCCATGAGATCCAGTTCTGGTTTGCCCCATAGTTGAATCAACTGGGCAAATATCTCCGGATGGAGCTCCCACTCCCCCGGATGAAAAGTCTGTCGACTTAAGAAATCCGCCTCCGAGTTCTCTACTGCTGGGATATGGATAGCTGAGAGATGGCAAGAGTGAACCTCTGCCCATAGAATTATATTTGAAACCGCCAACATTGCCAGGGGGCTCCTTGTTCCCCCCTGATGGTTGATATAGGCTACAGTCGTGAAGAGCCTGAAGAGCATTGAATATCGCTCTTGGTTCCAGAATGTTTATTGGAAGGAGGGCTTCCTCCCGAGTCCACGAACCCCGAGCCTTCAGGGAGTTCCAGACTGTGCCCCAACCCAGAAGGCTGGCATCTGTCGTCACTATAGTCCATTCTGGCCTGCGGAAGCTCATTCCCCTGGACAGATGGACCCGAGAGCCACCAGAGAAGAGAATCTCTGGTCTCTTGATTCAGATTTAGCAGAGGGGACAAATCTGTGTAATCCCCATTCCACTGATTGAGCATGCAAAGTTGCAGTGGTCTGAGATGTAGACGGGCAAACTGAACTATGTCCATTGCCCCTACCATTAAGCCGATTACTTCCATACACTGAGCCACTGACGGCTGAGAAGTGGAATAAAGAGCACAGCAGGAAGTTAGAAGCTTTGACAACCCGACCTCTGTCAGATAAATCTTCATTTCTACTGAATCTATCAGAGTTCCTAGGAAGGAAACTCTTGTGAGAAGGGAGAGAGAACTCTTCTTCGTTCACCTTCCACCCATGAGACCTCAGGAATGCCAGAACAATGTCCGTATGGGACTTGGCGATTTGAAAATTTGACGCCTGTATCAGAATGTCGTCTAGGTAAGGAGCCGCCGTTATGCCACGTGGCCTTAGAACCGCCAGTAGGGACCCCAGAACCTTCGTAAAGATTCTTGGTGCCGTGGCTAACCTGAAGGGAAGAGCCACAAACTGGTAATGCCCGTCTAGGAAGGCAAACCTGAGAAACCAATGATCTCTGTGTATCGGAATGTGGAGATAAGCATCCTTTAAGTCCACAGTAGTCATATATTGACCCTCCTGGATCATAGGTAGGATGGTTCGAATAGTCTCCATCTTGAAGGATGGGATCCTGAGAAATTTGTTTAGGATCTTGAGATCCAAGATTGGTCTGAAAGTTCCCTCTTTCTTGGGAACTATAAACAGATTTGAATAGAATCCTTCCCCCTGTTCCTCCCTTGGAACTGGGTGGATCACTCCCATAACTAGTAGGTCTTGAACGCAATGTATGAATGCCTCTCTCTTTATCTGGTTTGCAGATAATTGTGAGAGATGAAATCTCCCTTTTGGAGATGAGGCTTTGAAATCCAGAAGATATCCCTGGGAAACAATCTCCAGAGCCCAGGGATCCTGGACGTCTCTTGCCCAAGCCTGGGTGAATGGAGAAAGTCTGCCCCCAACTAGATCCGGTCCCGGATCGGGGGCTACTCCTTCATGCTGTTTTAGAGGCAGCAGCAGGTTTTTTTGGCCAAGCCTGGTTAGGTTTCCAGACTGGCTTGGACTGGGCAAAATTTCCTTCTTTTGCAGTAGATGAAGATGAAGCTGCGCCACTCTTGAAGTTTCGAAAGGAACGAAAATTAGTCTGTTTGGTCCTTAACTTGTTGGACCTATCCTGGGGAAGGGTGTGGCCTTTTCCTCCAGTAATATCAGAAATGATCTCCTTCAGTCCAGGCCCAAATAGGGTCTGCCCTTTGAAGGGGATGTTGAGAAGCTTAGACTTTGAAGTAACTTAAGCTGACCAGGATTTAAGCCATAGCGCCCTATGTGCCTGAATGGCAAAACCTGAAATCTTAGCCGTTAGCTTAGTTAAATGAAAAACGGCATAAGTAATAAATGAATTGGCTAACTTAAGAGCTTTAAGCCTGTCGAGGATATCATCCAACGGGGTCTCCACCTGTAGAGCCTCTTCAAGAGACTCTAACCAGAAAGCCGCTGCAGCAGTGACTGGGGCAATGCATGCAAGAGGCTGGAGAATAAAACCTTGTTGTATAAAGACGGGGATAGTTGTACGCTTAGCTAGGGTAGAGACTGCTCCCTCCACCTTAGGGACCCTCTGCCATCTATAGGAAACATCTTTTTAAAAGCAGGAGGGGGAGAGAACAGTACACCTGGTCTATCCCATTGCTTCGTAATAATTTCTGAAAACCTCTTAGGGATTGGAAAAACATCAGTGTAAACAGGCACTGCAAAGTATTTGTCCATTTTACACAATTTCTCTGGGACTAAAATGGTGTCACAGTCATCCAGAGTTGCTAAAACCTTCCTGAGCAACAAGCGGAGGTGTTCAAGCTTAAATTTAAATGCTGTCATTTCAGAATCAGACTGAAGTAACGCCTTCCCTGAATCAGAAATGTCACCCACAGATAGCTCTCCTGCTTCGGCTTCTGCACATTGTGAGGGTATATCAGACATAGCTACTAAAGCGTCAGAGAGCTCTGTATTTGTTCTATCCCCAGAGCTGTCTCGCTTTCCTTTTAACCCTGGCAGTTTAGACAATACCTCTGTGAGGGTATGATCATAACTGCCGCCATGTCTTGTAAGGTAAACGCACTGGACGCGCCAGATGTACTTGGCGTCACTTGCGCGGGAGATATAGGTTCTGACACATTGGGAGAGCTAGGTGGTTTAACCTCCCTTTAGTCAGTCTGAGAAACCTCTGGTGCTAAATCTTTAAAAGCCATAATATTGTCTTTATAACTTATAGAAAGGTCAGTGCATTTGGTACACACTCTAAGAGGGGGTTCCACAATGGCTTCTAAACATAATGAACAAGGAGAAAACAAAAGATTGCAACCACACTACACGAGTAAATGGGGACTGCTGATTTGTACCCACAATCAATTTTAAAGTGGGTACCTGCTGGAGTGCTTATGCAAGAATCAATGATTCAAAAAAGAATAGAGTCAGAAATATAGATTTGTGGCTCAAGAAACGGGATGCATTTATTTAGCACTTCCTGTCCCCTAAATTAGGTATGGAACCTTGAATAGGAAGAAAATAGGGGTGGAACAGCGTGTACCTGTGATTAAAACCTAACTTTTATTTCAACACTTAAAAAAAGAATTGTGACATACAATTTAAAAACACAAATTCGCATAGAACTTGGGAATAGGGACTAGATTATAAACGTGATTTAATACTTCTGGGGAAGTCCACAAATGAAAAAAGTATCAGTGTTTAGATACTATAATACCTGATTACGGTGGTCTGAAGATATAACATATGTATAAATTCTCTTGTCTCTCTAGCAACTATGTTGCTGTATCAAATTATACATACATATGATGTTACTGTGAATATTATGTCTCAAGTAGGATTCAATACCGCACAATTCCTCTGTTAGGTATGAATACCAGGTGGAGGTGGTATTTGATTATATTGAATTATATTAGTAAGAGAATAAACTTTTATTGTTACTCTGTAAATTTTGGGATTAATTATGGTATGGTATACAAATACATAGATGGTTCTTCTAGGGGACAGGAAGTGCTAAATAAATGCATCCCGTTTCTTGAGCCACAAATCTATATTTCTGACTCATTTGAATCATTGATTCTTGCATAAGCACTCCAGCAGGTACCCACTTTAAAATTGATTGTGGGTACAAATCAGCAGTCCCCATTTACTCGTGTAGTGCGGTTGCAATCTTTTGTTTTCTCCAGTAGTTCACATTTTCCTATTCGCTACATAGGATTCCCGCAACCTGATCAGCACACACAAAAACATCAGTAGAAAGTATGGCAAACAAATATGATAAAGACAAGCAAACCAGAGAGCAAAAAAGACAAAGTGATCTTAATGAAGTGTTCCAAGACTCATCTAGTGGAAACTCAGATATAACACCTAATAATTTAGACACACTGCTAAGAGAGTTACATAAAAACCTGTTTAAACAGGACAAATTATGGTGGGATGAGCAGTTCTGTGAGCAATACATTCAGAGAAATCTTATCCCAAGGGGACTGCGAATCCAACTCTTCCCAGCCTTTGAATTCAGGAAAAAAGAATTAAGTGTTGAATGGGAAGAAGCCCTGAGTGAATGTTCAGCTAAACTAATGAAAATCCTGATAAAACATAACTCATCAGAATATGAAAGACTGGAAGATCTAATTAAAGTACAGAATGAACAACTAAAATAATTTGAAAATCTTAAAGAATTTGATAACGCATACAAGAAATATCAAAAAGAACTCGACAAGTATGAGAATGAAATTAAAGCAACCAAGAAAGGTAAATTACAGAGAGATATTCTTGATTTTCAAAACAACAAAGTCTATAAATGGAAAAATAAAAATTTCACTTCAAACTATAAAACCCAAAGGAGAGTTAACATTGTGGAAACGGATGTTTCTGATACCGATAATGAGGAACAGGAAAATGATGGTAAAGATCAACAGGAAGAACCTTCAACATCAAAGAAATTATCTACTATTGAAAATAGGAAAAGAAAGTCTTTTTTAGAAGACGATCTAAGTTCAGATTCAGAACCACCAGAAGAGGTGGGAGGTTCCAACAAAAGAAATACAAGGAACAACAACAAGAAGAACATCAAAGACAAATTTCAAAAACCCCCGAGAAGAAATCTGAGTCCATTCTCCCAAATAAGAAAGAACTAAGGATTATAAATTTATCAGATAAAAGACTCTCCAAACATCATATAAGTGTTCTATCCAAAGGATTATCTTTCTGTCCTAACTCCCAACTGGACAAATTCGAAACAATAAAAGACATCCAACTCTTCCTACGCAAACTTCTCCTCAAAAAATATTTTGCAAATAAAGATATACAAGAAAATATATCCAATTTATCCGAAGAAGAACTAGAGTCCTTAAAAAACTTAGAAGATCTACTAACAGAACAAGAAATCCCAGAAGGATCAAACTGGAGAAAAGAATTGAAAAACAAATACAAATTTGTACCAGCCACTAACATCAGCCCTTACATTGATGTATTCAATCAAATAGTTTGCAATTCAATTAACGAACTCAACATTCACACAAAAGCCAAAAACTTGACTAAAAAAGAAAGAGAAGCATTAAAAAAATATGGAAGAATGGAACGACGTGATCATCCGAAACGCAGATAAGGGTGGAAATATTGTCATATAGCCTGAAAGTATGTATCTAAAAGAAGCATCTACTCAACTCTGTAAAACTCTGTATGTTACAGAGAACTATGGAGTAACCCTACAGAACAATTCCACCAGCAATATAACAAATTAATTGATGATGCAAAAAGAAGAGGCCTCATTACAACCAAAGAAACTAAATTTCTAAATGTATCTCACCCAAAAACAGCTACGTTTTATTTGATCCCAAAAATTCACAAAAACAATAAGCAACCTCCTGGTCGTCCAATAGTATCAGGAAACGATAACTTGACCGAAAAAGCAAGTCAGTACATCGATCTTAGACAATTCTTAACCCAACTTCCATCGTATGTGAGAGATACCATGGAAGTACTACAAATCATTCAAGATATCCATATCTCCAAAACAACATGGTTAGTAACTTCGGACGTCGAATCTTTGTACACCAGCATAAATCATCAACTTGGACTTAATGCTGTAAAATACTTCCTAGACATGTCATCAGAAGAAAGTCAAGATTATAATGAATTTGATAAATTTACTCAAGTTCGTGTTAACCAAAAATTACTTTCTTTTCAATAACAAATACTATCTTCAAACCCAAGGAACAGCGATGGGCACTGCATGTGCACCCACGTATGCCAACCTGTTCCTAGGCTGGTGGGAACAAAAACATGTTTTCTCAGATACCAATGATCAATACACTAAACATATCCCAATGTGGATTAGATACATTGACGATATCCTATTCCTATGGGAAGGACCTGAATCTGAATTGGATAATTTCCTCAAACACCTAAACAATAACAAATTAAACATCAAATTAACCTATGAAAAAAGTTTGACAAATATATCCTTCCTAGACTTACTCATTCAGAAGAATTCTGATGGTACACTCTCAACAGATCTATACAGAAAAAGTACAGCCACCAACAACGTACTACATTCAACCAGCGCACACGCACCCAATACCACCAAGTCCCTACCCATTGGGGAATTTCTAAGGATAAAACGTAACTGCTCAGATGAACAAATTTTTAGAAAAAGAGCCGCAGAACTGGAAAAGAGGTTAAAAGCGAGAGGTTACAGCAAAAGATCTATCCTAAAAGCTAAAAAAAGAGCATATAATACACCGAGATCTGACCTACTGAAGGTCCGTGCAAAAAAACAGGACAACAAAACAAGATTAGTCTTAACTTATAATGATCAATCACAAGAAGTCATCAGAATCATTCAAAACAACTGGCATATACTGCAAGCTGATCCAGTTCTAAAAAGTATAATTGGACAGAAAGCAGAAATCAGCTACAGAAGATCAAAAAATCTAAAAGAAAGATTAAGCCCTAGCCATTACACCAAGAAAACGAAATCAGTAAGAACTCCTGAGAAAGGCTCTTTCCCCTGTGGAAGCTGTTCAACCTGCTCACATATGATGAAAAAGAAAAAAACTATTACAGACAGATTTGGTAAATCCCACCAAATCAAAACATACATAAGTTGTAACACTGTGGGACTTATATATGCCCTCCAATGCAAGTGTCCCTACACATATATAGGCATGACCACTAGAAAGCTACACACAAGAGTTATGGAACACCTTCGAAATATTCGTAATGCTCCTAAAGACATACAAAAAGATAAAAAAATTAACATCTGTAGCATCCCACTTTCTAAAACATCATCATTGTAAAACCTCTGAATTGAAATGTTACGGCGTCCAAAAGTTGTCCCTAGGGCTAAGAGGAGGAGACCTGGAGAAGGCCCTCCAAAAGATAGAAACCAAATGGATATACCTTATGGATTGCGTTCATCCAAAAAGGTTTAAATGAACAAAATAATTACTCCATGTTCTTATAACTCGGAAAAATAAAATGAAAACTATCAAAATTGATATACAAACTATGTACTCAAATTCCACACAATGACAAAAACAAGCTACGTGTTCTCATAAGAGTTCACATTACAATAATATAAATGTCAAGATTTCTTCTGTAAAACAATAAAATGTATCCAGTAAACACAACCATTTCAAACTCACAAATTAGAATTTAATCAATACAATACTCACACCTTTTCGTTTTTAATTTCATTAATAAACAAACTCACGTTTTTTCCCTCACTCCCCATACACTCCAAACTATTCACTCAAAACTTTAGTGACACTCACTCCTTTCAAAATCTTTTTTCACTTGACTTAGAATTCCTTCTTTTCAATTCATCACAGTTTCCATCCACTTCTATTCCCCGAATCCCTCACACCATCACAGTCTACAAATAGCACATCACACCATCACTCACATTTTATAGCCAATTTCACCTTACTACTTTACACTCAAGTGCAATATATGTTCCCGATATTGAGTATGTTTTCACCTCTAGAGCAATATTGTTTCGCATCTTAGTAGGTCACAACCCCCCCACAAAAAATGTTTTAGACATTAGCACTCGAAGGTTATATTAACTGTTTGGTATCAAATTCAAATTGGAAATTTAATTTTAAAGGAACATTTTTCCAAATCGTCCTATCCAAAAAAGCAGCCACTATAACAAATCACATGAAGTACCCACCTTTTCTCTAAATCACTACAGAGTAGCCTATCTAAAGCAACTTTTGCATCACTAGCACAATAGCTTATCGTCACTTTTGTCACTTATAAAAAATAAACCCACACTTAAAAGTATACATAATATTTATCATAGAAGAGATTTCACAACATAAATTAATCAGTTTTCTGTGTATTTGCCCTGAGGTGATAGAATGGGAGACAACCCAGGTTAAACTTAGAAGATTCTGATAGATCCGTTCAACTCAAGTGTATGACAGATACGTACAATGATAGCCATATTTTTTGTATCATCATATCCATCGATATATCAACACTAATCTGAACTTAAGATAAAATGATAGATGTTCACGCAAAGTATAAGGCTGTATTCAGTTCATCAATACACATTATACCTAGTATAAACACACATCATAATTCATCATAGTACAGCAGGTACTTATGACAACATGTGAATGTGTTAAGAACGGTATCAATCAAATAGACACAGATCTCTAATATTTCAATCACACACTAAGAATCTTATATAGTACAATAGTAGTACATAATATGTAAGTTCAAGAAGCAATCCAAATATATTAAGAGAATAAGTCATTAATTTGCGATCGACGAGATTCAAACAGCCATCAATCAAGCACCTAGGGGTTCTGATAGGCGACCAACTGACGTAAGGGTGGAGCAAAGCCAATAAATCACCTAAGATCGTTGCGCGCGTCACCCTTTGAAAAAGCCGGAATTACAAACGGCGAAACATGTTAGGGAGAGGTTGACATTTCTATTTCAACCTATTTAGTGGTTTTAAATAAGCAATTGAACATAGAACTTAGATCGTAAAATATGAACATTTACTAAAAATGAATGTATGAAGTAAGATTGGGAACCAATTTAAAATAAGTTGGGGGAGTCCGAAGTGAATGCTTTTACATTAGTAATATAACAATATGGTGTGAATGCAAGGATAGTAATACAACAATATGGTGTGAATGCAAAAAGTGTGGCTTTGAACTTAACAAAGTAACCGCTGCTATAGAAGTATCACCACTACTTGACCTAATTTCACTATAGTTTATTAGACGCAAGTCAATATTATAAAGGTCACAAGGCTGCTATACTAGAATATACCGGTTCCTAAGCAATACCGCTCGAAAACAAAAGGCAATTACAATTTAGCTCAGACGTTACATTTAACAAATTGAGACCCAGATTTATATAGTCTGCTTAGCACTATAACTACTAAGAGTTCTAGAATAACACGAGCGAGATTATTCAAGTAAACTATTTAGATCAAGGTATATAAGATCATCACGGTATTACATAGCCAGCAGCATTACTCAAGAATATAAGTGAACTGCAACAGCTTGCAAATAGCATAGTGAATAAATACTTTACTAAAAGCTAAGATATATCGCTGAATGTATCAAACACATACACAAACTTTAGCAATTGAAGAAACAATATAGAAGGTTAAGTGTACTGATTTTCAACAAAAATCAAGAAATATACTGACATATACAACAAATCGAGTCACACAAACTGTACCTAATTCAAAGTCAATATATTTATCATAAGGGGAAGGAATAATTACCCCAATATCGATTTGATTTCACAAAAAACAGAACCAATATCTAACTTGTCTGCAGATTGCAATCCTAGCATTCAGCAAGTATCTATACAAAATAAAAAAGATACGTTCAAAAAGAAGCAGAATAATAACTAAGTTATATTGCCACACTTAGACCACTTTCATATGTATCAACCAATATAATCTCCAACTATCGATATCAAGTATCTGTATCAATGACCCAAACAACAAACTTTGTGTGTTACATAAAAATATTTTAACTAAAGATCTTATATCGTCGATTCAAATGTTTATGGATCAATACCTAATGTGACTGAGAATATAGAGAATACACAACGGTGTAAAATTCAAACACAGTGAATTACATTAATCATTACTCTGTATATCATGATTTGATTCTTCAGGGGTACTTACTTAAAAAATATTAAGAGAAAAGAAATAAAAGCAGTTGTACTAAGTGCAGTGCCCCAGAAATAAGGGCAATGCTCCCATTATTATCTTAAGCACTAAGAAAAAAATCGCTATATAAGCATCACTGTAAAATCATTAATGCACAGTACTCAATGCAAATAACAAGACAATAATATCTAAAGGCAGGTATTCCTGCAGCTTATTTCAGCTATTATTTCCTGATATCCGAACCCCACAATATACAGAAGAACCATCTATGTATTTGTATACCATACCATAATTAATCCCAAAATTTACAGAGTAACAATAAAAGTTTATTCTCTTACTAATATAATTCAATATAATCAAATACCACCTCTACCTGGTATTCATACCTAACAGAGGAATTGTGCGGTATTGAATCCTACTTGAGAGACATAATATTCACAGTAACATCATATGTATGTATAATTTGATACAGCAACATAGTTGCTAGAGAGACAAGAGAATTTATACATATGTTATATCTTCAGACCACCGTAATCAGGTATTACAGTATCCAAACACTGATACTTTTTTCATTTGTGGACTTCCCCAGAAGTATTAAATCACGTTTATAATCTAGTCCCTATTCCCAAGTTCTATGCGAATTTGTGTTTTTAAATTGTATGTCACAATTCTTTTTTTAAGTGTTGAAATAAAAGTTAGGTTTTAATCACAGGTACACGCTGTTCCACCCCTATTTTCTTCCTATTCAAGGTTCCATACCTAATTTAGGGGACAGGAAGTGCTAAATAAATGCATCCCGTTTCTTGAGCCACAAATCTATATTTCTGACTCTATTCTTTTTTGAATAATGAACAAGGAGTTTCCTCTATGTCAGACATGTTTAACAGACTAGTAATGAGACAAGCAAGCTTGGAAAACACTTTAATAAATGTGAAAAAGCAATAACAAAAACAGTACTGTGCCTTTAAGAGAAAAAAACTACCACATAAACTGCAAAAAAGTGTTAAAAAGTAGTAAACTCTATGAAATTTTTACAGTGTGTATAGCTAAAGCAGCATTGCACCCACTTGCAAATGGATGATTAACCCCTTAGGCCCCAAACCAGATTAGAAAAACGGTAAAACCGTTAAAAAACAGTCAAACACACTGCCACAGCTCTGCTGTGGTCCTACCTGCCCTTAAACACGATTTTTGCAGGATAAAAACCCTCTATAGCGGTCCTAGCTGCCAGAGGACTCCTTTAGGGAAGCTGGATGTCTCAGTCTGAATATCAACTGCGCGAAAATAGGCCCCTCCTACCATGCACTCAATGTCAGAGGGCCTTAAAAAAGTACTCCTAGGAGTGATCTAACAAGCCATGTGGAAAACTAGGCCCCAAATAAAGATTTATCACCCTCAGAGAAAAAACGTTTTTTCTGTAAGTTATGCAAACGTTTTTACACTAAGTAACATGAGTTAACATGATTACCCTTATCTTGTAAGCATGATCCCAGTCGTTAAATCACTGTATCAGGCTTACCTCAAATATACCAGGCATTGTCAGCATTTTCTAGACTTTATCTCTCTAGAAAAAAAATATACTGAACATACCTCAAAGCAGGTGATCTGCAAACCGTCCCCCCAACTGAAGTTTTCTTTCCATACTCTTCAGTTATGTGTGAGAACAGCAATGGACCTTAGTTACAAACCGCTAAGATCATCAACCTCCAAGCAGATTTTTCTTCCAATTTCTGCCTGAGAGTAAAACAGTACAACGCCGGTACCGTTTAAAAATAAACTCTTGATTGAAGGTAAAAACTACACTAAGTCACCACATATCTCTTGATACTTCCTTTCTTGTAGAGAGTTGCAAGAGAATGACTGGGGGTGGCAGTTAGGGGAGGAGCTATATAGACAGCTCTGCTGTTGGTGTCCTCTTGCAACTTCCTGTTGGGAAGGAGAATATCCCACAAGTAAAGAATGAACCCGTGGACTGAATACACCTTTACAAGAAGAGAGAGCGCGAGCGGGCAAGCGCGAGCAAAAGAGCGCGAGCGGGCAAGCGCGAGCAAAAGAGAGCGCGAGCGGGCAAGCGCGAGCAAAAGAGAGCGCGAGCGGGCAAGCGCGAGCAAAAGAGAGCGCGAGCGGGCAAGCGCGAGCAAAAGAGAGCGCGAGCGGGCAAGCGCGAGCAAAAGAGCGCGAGCGGGCAAGCGCGAGCAAAAGAGCGCGAGCGGGCAAGCGCGAGCAAAAGAGCGCGAGCGGGCAAGCGCGAGCAAAAGAGGGCGAGCGGGCAAGCGCGAGCAAAAGAGGGCGAGCGGGCAAGCGCGAGCAAAAGAGGGCGAGCGGGCAAGCGCGAGCAAAAGAGGGCGAGCGGGCAAGCGCGAGCAAAAGAGGGCGAGCGGGCAAGCGCGAGCAAAAGAGGGCGAGCGGGCAAGCGCGAGCAAAAGAGGGCGAGCGGGCAAGCGCGAGCAAAAGAGAGCGCGAGCGGGCAAGCGCGAGCAAAAGAGAGCGCGAGCGGGCAAGCGCGAGCAAAAGAGAGCGCGAGCGGGCAAGCGCGAGCAAAAGAGAGCGCGAGCGGGCAAGCGCGAGCAAAAGAGAGCGCGAGCAAAAGAGAGCGCGAGCAAAAGAGAGCGCGAGCAAAAGAGAGCGCGAGCAAAAGAGCGCGAGCGGGCAAGCGCGAGCAAAAGAGCGCGAGCGGGCAAGCGCGAGCAAAAGAGCGCGAGCGGGCAAGCGCGAGCAAAAGAGGGCGAGCGGGCAAGCGCGAGCAAAAGAGGGCGAGCGGGCAAGCGCGAGCAAAAGAGGGCGAGCGGGCAAGCGCGAGCAAAAGAGGGCGAGCGGGCAAGCGCGAGCAAAAGAGGGCGAGCGGGCAAGCGCGAGCAAAAGAGGGCGAGCGGGCAAGCGCGAGCAAAAGAGAGCGCGAGCGGGCAAGCGCGGGCAAAAGAGCGCGCGAGCGGGCAAGCGCGAGCAAAAGAGCGCGCGAGCGGGCAAGCGCGAGCAAAAGAGAGCGCGAGCGGGCAAGCGCGAGCAAAAGAGAGCGCGAGCGGGCAAGCGCGAGCAAAAGAGAGCGCGAGCAAAAGAGAGCGCGAGCAAAAGAGAGCGCGAGCGGGCAAGCGCGAGCAAAAGAGCGCGAGCGGGCAAGCGCGAGCAAAAGAGCGCGAGCGGGCAAGCGCGAGCAAAAGAGCGCGAGCGGGCAAGCGCGAGCAAAAGAGCGCGAGCGGGCAAGCGCGAGCAAAAGAGCGCGAGCGGGCAAGCGCGAGCAAAAGAGCGCGAGCGGGCAAGCACGAGCAAAAGAGCGCGAGCGGGCAAGCGCGAGCAAAAGAGCGCGAGCGGGCAAGCGCGAGCGGGCAAGCGGGCAAGCAAAAGAGCGCGAGCGGGCAAGCGCGAGCAAAAGAGCGCGAGCGGGCAAGCGCGAGCAAAAGAGCGCGAGCGGGCAAGCGCGAGCAAAAGAGCGCGGGCAAAAGAGAGCGAGCAAAAGAGCGCGAAGGAGAAAGCGCAAGGGGTGGGACCGCTGTACTGCAAAAAAAAAACACCCGTGTGAACGGGCTTTAGGACTAATTGTTAGTATAAATGGCATGGTTATGCAATTTTTTGTAATTGGACTTTAGCTGATAAATAGGCCAAAAAAAAAAAAAAAAGTGTACTATAAAATGGTTTCCCCTTTAAAGATGTTTGCAATGACTCATACCAGCCGCCAAGTTTTAAAATGAATGTCTCTTGGGTTTATTTTTGTATATGAAATAGTTACTGCTAAATGCCAAACTACAATGCCATAAAATGGGCTGAGCTTGTATTTAGTGCAGACCTAGTTAGTTTATTTCTGCGTAAATAGTCTTCCTTATGTCTAACTGTTCACTCAACCACCAATACATAGAATGAACAATGGAAAAATTAACACTCTAGTACCTCTGTACTAGATTAAGTTATGGGTTTTTATATAAAAAAAAAAATATATATATATAAAAAAAAAAAATTATGACATTTGTGAGAGAGAGAATGTTGAAGATAGCGACCGCCAGCAGCATTCAGCTTTTCTCATAGCTAAATTTCTTTCAGTGAAAGAGCAACACAATCTGTGCAAATCCAGATCTTAGAGTGTTATATAGCAAGACAACAAAATGCATTTGAATTACATTGTGCTCGTCCCTATGTCGTAGCTCAATACTATGCAGTTAGTGGTCAATTTGGATGTCTTAATCATGTGCTATTATATGGTTTGTACACATTTACTTGCAGATTGGCATTTGATGACAATTTGGTTTCCTACTGACACGTTTTACCCTTCATTTAAAATATTTTTATTAATAGTTTAGAGATTATAAAAATTGATTGTTCAGTTTTGTGATTATGCATTTTTTAAAATATCCAAGTGCATAATTTTACTTTACTAAAAATGTTTAAATATGCTCTCCCATTTAAAAAAAAAAAGGGACCAGTCAACGCAGTAGATTTGCATAATCAACAAATACAAGATAAGACAATGCAATAGCACTTAGGAAAAAATCAACTATTAATTTGAAGTTCAGACTGACAATTTTAAGTTAAGTCGATTTCCACTCCCCATTATCATGTGACAGCCATCAGCCAATCACAAATTCATATAAGCTTATTCTGTGAATTAAAGAAAAAGGGTAGGGAAAGGGAGGCTAGTAGAGCCAGATTAATAATTCTTTACCTAGGACTGTATGGCAACGCCCAGGTGCAAACAAAACCTTATATGAAGGAAAAAATAATAGCCAATGTGCAGACCCTTTAAATATTTAGATAATTATTATCAAAAAGGGAGATACTACAACAACCGCAATTAGATTGTTATAATGCATAGACAGGGATTGCAGCACATATTTTTTTATATAATTTTTTGCCCTGAGGAAACCCCTGTGCTCTCTGGTTGTCACGTGGGGGGTGAAACGTACGTCGGCAGTGACGTAAGAAGTGGAGACGGACATGCACGAAGGACAGATCGCTGTGGCGTCTACGCTGTGCTAGATTGTAGCATGTTTGATTTGGAATCTATCTACACACGGAAACCATTTGGAAGTTCTTTTACAGAAAGCAAAGACACGGTTGTATAATTAATTGAACGTTTACCATCTGAATTTTCAGCTCATTTACCTGGACATCCGAAGGTGTTTTAAATGCACCATCTGTACACACAGATCCTAGTAATGGGACATGCCTAAGCCCTGAAAAGGGTGACCACTACCTGTGTACACGTTTGTTTATGCTATTCAGACACTGTCATGTATTAAATGAGTTTTAATGCGCTGTAATTCATTTCCATTCTCTATACAACTGTAACAGACCGAAAAAGAGTTACTTTGGGGTAGTTTTAACATAGATCCAGAATCAATATTATTCATGACACCGGATACCTTTATATTTGGTGGTGCCCGCTGAATACTGGAGTTGTTATATACTATCCCCATAACCTCTATTGGTCTTTGGAAATACTGTTCAACTAGTACATGTATAGTATATACTGCTTAATGCTATTAAGTTTTCAACAATTAGTCTGTATACACTGGGGTTAAGAAACATAGATCCTGATATGTGATAACATGACACCTGATACCTCTCATTCAGTTGGTGGTGCCCGCTGTTACAGGTGTTGCTTTCTCTAGCCCCCTACAGACTATATTGTCCTCTATCAGTAATAATTTTGAGGATATTTTCTGCACAATTTGGCCAAATTTAGGTATAGTGCATATGACTTAAGCATTACAATTTTTCATCTTTAAAGTAATATTGGTTGTATAAATTCACTGTTTGTTTATCTATATACATGTGTTGTTTTGACAAAGATCCTCAATGATCACTATGGTGGCGGATTTTACGCCTACACATAACCACCCTCTAGTGGAGGTGTTGTCAATTTAAACAGTCGATACCTGTTTGCTCTTCTGGTTTCATTCTGTGTGAACTAAAATAAAATTGCACAGCCAATCTGTGCTTGTGCATTTGTCCAAACACGCTTCTTGACCCATCGATTCATGTGTTTTTTAATTTAGTGGTTACCTTCTATTCAACTTTAACGCTGGGTGGCATATGTGAATGTGGGGAATGAGTATATATCTACACACACCGCTATTTTAGCGGAGCTTTAGAATTTTACAAAGCTAATTAAAAATTATATAAAAAAATATGTGCTGCAATCCCTGTCTATGCATTATAACAATCTAATTGCGGTTGTTGTAGTATCTCCCTTTTTGATAATTATTTATTCTGTGAATTCTTGCACATGCTCAGTAGGAGCTGGTGACTCAAAAAGTGTAAATATAAAAAGACTGCCCTTTTTTTAAATGGAAGTAACTGGAAAGTTGTTTAACCCCTTAAGGACCAGCGACGTACCCTGTATGTCGCTGGCCTTTTTTTGGGACTTGATTGTTTTATATCGCAGTCTTGCTACCAGCGTTGAGACTGCTCTATTCCACAAAGCCTGCTGGAGGGAGGGAATTAATAGCGTGTTCTTGCTAGACTTGTGCTATTATGTCCTGAAAAAACCCTTAACGACCAGTGACATATAGGGTACATTGTGGTCATTAAGGGGTTAAAATTGCATTTTCTATCTGAATAATGAAAGCTCAATTTTGACTTGAGTGTGTTTAATAAAAAAAAAATAAAAAAACTTATCTAGCTTACCCATTAAACATCCATCAAGAAGTCTATTTTGCATAGAAGTGATACAACTCCTTTAATCAGAACCAACAACAAATTACTTGTACAGAGTAGACATTTTAACCCCTGGAAGCAAGTAATACATACAGGAGCACTTTTAAGCCTTTTGTGCCAAAAAAAATTAAAATAATGGATTTACAAAATAAGTGTCCTGTTCCAATTGCTCTTTTTTGATTGAGTGGGGGGGGGGGGAACCCTCTAATTTCTTATCCATAGGATCTAGGAAAGCACAACTGTCCTCGACGGGGATAGTTGTACGCTTAGCTAGGGTAGAGACTGCTCCCTCCACCTTAGGGACCCTCTGCCATCTATGGGAAACATCTTTTTAAAAGCAGGAGGGGGAGAGAACAGTACACCGGGTCTATCCCATTCCTTCGACAATAAATAAAGATACCATACATGCCATCTTCAAATTCCAATGCTGCTCTGCGGATTATCCTCTCTCTTACAATGTCGGAATCCTTTTTAGGTTTAGGTTTTGAATTTTCAGATTTTCGGAGTGTTAATCTCTATTAAGATAAAAAGAAAACAATTTGATAAAATGAGAGGGGTAAAAACAATTTATGCTTAACTGAAATTCTATTCTTTCCTGGCATGGAGAGAGTCCACAAATCCATTCTAATTACTAGTGGGAATTCAACTCCTGGCCACCAGGAGGCGGCAAAG
The DNA here is from genome assembly GCF_027579735.1 of Bombina bombina. NCBI lineage: Eukaryota > Metazoa > Chordata > Amphibia > Anura > Bombinatoridae > Bombina > Bombina bombina. Next base: position 125,807 of record NW_026511448.1, read on the forward strand.
AACACTTCAAAGCAAATCTAAGTATCCTCCCACTTCCCACAATCCCCCAGTCATTCAGTCGAAGGAATATGGAATGAGGACACAAAGGGTATAGAGGTGCCTGAAGTTCATAAAATTATATAAGTCATCTCAAAATTTAAATAAAGGCGGGTTGTGGACTCTCCATGCCAGGAAAGAAAATAATCAGTTAAGCATACATTTTTTTCTGTCCAATGGCATGGAGATTCAATGAATCCATTCCAATTACTAGTGGGAACCAATACCTAAGCTAGAGGATACAGAATGGAAGGGAGGGAGAACAAAAACAGGTGGACCTAAACAGAAGACACCACCGCTTGAAGAACTTTACTTCCAAAAGAATCCTCAAAGGCAAAAAACATAGAATTTGTAGAATTTGGAAAAATTATGCAACGAAGCCCAAGTTGCAGATTTGTTCCACAGAAACTTAATTTTTAAATGCCCAGGAAGAAGAAACATCCCTCGTGGAATGAGCAGTGATTCTCTCAGGAGGTTGCTGTCCAGCAGTCTCATAGGCTAAACAAATACTCCTCTGTAGCTAAAAGGAAAGAAAGTAGCCGTAGCTTTCTGACCCTTGCGCTTCCCAGAACAAACAAACCAGAAGACTAAGGACTTTCGTCAGTCGCCTGAAGATAAAACTTCAAAGCACGCACAAAATCCAGGTTAGGCAACAGACGTTCCTTATGAGAAGGATTAGGACAGAACAAAGGACAAAAGATAATTTCCATATTGATATTGCAGGCCGAAAAACCTTAGGAAGAAAACAGAATTTATGTTTACCTGATAAATTACTTTCTCCAACGGTGTGTCCGGTCCACGGCGTCATCCTTACTTGTGGGATATTCTCTTCCCCAACAGGAAATGGCAAAGAGCCCAGCAAAGCTGGTCACATGATCCCTCCTAGGCTCCGCCTACCCCAGTCATTCGACCGACGTTAAGGAGGAATATTTGCATAGGAGAAACCATATGTTACCGTGGTGACTGTAGTTAAAGAAAATAAATTATCAGACCTGATTAAAAAAACCAGGGCGGGCCGTGGACCGGACACACCGTTGGAGAAAGTAATTTATCAGGTAAACATAAATTCTGTTTTCTCCAACATAGGTGTGTCCGGTCCACGGCGTCATCCTTACTTGTGGGAACCAATACCAAAGCTTTAGGACACGGATGAAGGGAGGGAGCAAATCAGGTCACCTAAATGGAAGGCACCACGGCTTGCAAAACCTTTCTCCCAAAAATAGCCTCAGAAGAAGCAAAAGTATCAAATTTGTAAAATTTAGAAAAAGTGTGCAGTGAAGACCAAGTCGCTGCCTTACATATCTGATCAACAGAAGCCTCGTTCTTGAAGGCCCATGTGGAAGCCACAGCCCTAGTGGAGTGAGCTGTGATTCTTTCAGGAGGCTGCCGTCCGGCAGTCTCATAAGCCAATCGGATAATGCTTTTAATCCAGAAGGAGAGAGAGGTAGAAGTTGCTTTTTGACCTCTCCGTTTACCAGAATAAACAACAAACAAAGACAAAGTTTGTCTGAAATCCTTAGTAGCTGCTAAGTAAAATTTGAGAGCACGAACTACATCCAAGTTGTGCAACAAACGTTCCTTCTTTGAAACTGGATTAGGACACAAAGAAGGCACAACTATCTCCTGGTTAATGTTTTTGTTAGAAACAACTTTTGGAAGAAAACCAGGTTTAGTACGCAAAACCACCTTATCTGCATGGAACACCAGATAAGGAGAAGAACACTGCAGAGCAGATAATTCTGAAACTCTTCTAGCAGAAGAAATTGCAACCAAAAACAAAACTTTCCAAGATAATAACTTAATATCAACGGAATGTAAGGGTTCAAACGGAACCCCCTGAAGAACTGAAAGAACTAGGTTGAGACTCCAAGGAGGAGTCAAAATTTTGTAAACAGGCTTGATTCTAACCAGAGCCTGAACAAAGGCTAGAACATCTGGCACAGCTGCCAGCTTTTTGTGAAGTAACACAGACAAGGCAGAAATCTGTCCCATCAAGGAACTTACAGATAATCCTTTTCCCAATCCTTCTCGAAGGAAGGATAGACTCTTAGGAATCTTAACCTTGTCCCAAGGGAATCCTGCAGATTCACACCAACAGATATACCAAATTATGTGGTAATTTTTCTGGTTACAGGCTTTCAGGCCTGAACAAGAGTATTAATAACAGAATCTGAGAACCCTCGCTTTGATAAGATCAAGCGTTCAATCTCCAAGCAGTCAGCTGGAGTGGGTCGAACGGACCTAGAACAAGAAGGTCTCGTCTCAAAGGTAGCTTCCATGGTGGAGCCGATGACATATTCACCAGATCTGCATACCAAGTCCTGCGTGGCCACGCAGGAGCTATCAAAATCACCGACGCCCTCTCCTGATTAATCCTGGCTACCAGCCTGGGGATGAGAGGAAACGGCGGGAACACATAAGCTAGTTTGAAGGTCCAAGGTGCTACTAGTGCATCCACTAGAGCCGCCTTGGGATCCCTGGATCTGTACCCGTAGTAAGGAACTCTGAAGTTCTGACGAGAGGCCATCAGATCCATGTCTGGAATGCCCCACGGTTGAGTGACTTGGGCAAAGATTTCCGGATGGAGTTCCCACTCCCCCGGATGCAATGTCTGACGACTCAGAAAATCCGCTTCCCAATTTTCCACTCCTGGGATGTGGATAGCAGACAGGTGGCAGGAGTGAGACTCCGCCCATAGAATGATTTTGGTCACTTCTTCCATCGCTAGGGAACTCCTTGTTCCCCCCTGATGGTTGATGTATGAACTTGGCCCTCGCTAGCAGAGGCCAAGCTTTGAGAGCATTGAATATCGCTCTCAGTTCCAGAATATTTATCGGTAGAAGAGATTCTACCCGAGACCAAAGACCCTGAGCTTTCAGGGATCCCCAGACCGCGCCCCAGCCCATCAGACTGGCGTCGGTCGTGACAATGACCCACTCTGGTCTGCGGAAGGTCATCCCTTGTGACAGGTTGTCCAGGGACAGCCACCAACGGAATGAGTCTCTGGTCCTCTGATTTACTTGTATCTTCGGAGACAAGTCTGAATAGTCCCCATTCCACTGACTGAGCATGAACAGTTGTAATGGTCTTAGATGAATGCGCACAAAAGGAACTATGTCCATTGCCGCTACCATCAAACCTATCACTTCCATGCACTGCGCTATGGAAGGAAGAGGAACGGAATGAAGTATCCGACAAGAGTCTAGGAGTTTCGTTTTTCTGGCTTCTGTCAGAAAAATCCTCATTTCTAAGGAGTCTATTATAGTTCCCAAGAAGGGAACCCTCGTTGACGGAGATAGAGAACTCTTTTCCACGTTCACTTTCCATCCGTGAGATCTGAGAAAGGCCAGGACAATGTCCGTGTGAGCCTTTACTTGAGGAAGGGACGACGCTCGAATCAGAATGTCGTCCAAGTAAGGTACTACAGCAATGCCCCTTGGTCTTAGCACCGCCAGAAGGGACCCTAGTACCTATGAGAAAATCCTAGGAGCAGTGGCTAATCCGAAAGAAAACGCCACGAACTGGAAATGCTTGTCCAGGAATGCAAACCTTAGGAACCGATGATGTTCCTTGTGGATAGGAATATGTAGATACGCATCCTTGAAATCCACCTTGGTCATGAATTGACCTTCCTGGATGGAAGGAAGAAGTGTTCGAATGGTTTCCATCTTGAACGATGGAACCTTGAGAAACTTGTTCAAGATCTTGAGATCTAAGATTGGTCTGAACGTTCCCTCTTTTTTGGGAACTATGAACAGATTGGAGTAGAACCCCATCCCTTGTTCTCCTAATGGAACAGGATGAATCACTCCCATTTTTAGCAGGTCTTCTACCCAATGTAAGAATGCCTGTCTTCTTATGTGGTCTGAAGACAACTGAGACCTGTGGAACCTCCCCCTTGGAGGAAGCCCCTTGAACTCCAGAGAATAACCTTGGGAGACTATTTCTAGCGCCCAAGGATCCAGAACATCTCTTGCCCCAGCCTGAGCGAAGAGAGAGAGTCTGCCCCCCACCAGATCCGGTCCCGGATCGGGGGCCCGCATTTCATGCTGTCTTGGGAGCAGTGGCAGGTTTCCTGGCCTGCTTTCCTTTGTTCCAGCCTTGCATAGGTCTCCAGGCTGGATTGGCTTGAGAAGTATTACCTTCCTGCTTAGAGGACGTAGCCCTTGGGGCTGATCCGTTTCTGCGAAAGGGACGAAACTTAGGTTTATTTTTGGTCTTGAAAAGACCTATCCTGAGGAAGGGCGTGGCCCTTGCCCCCAGTGATATCAGAGATAATCTCTTTCAAGTCAGGGTCAAAGAGTGTTTTCCCCTTGAAAGGAATGTCAAGCAATTTGTTCTTGGAAGACGCATCCGCTGCCCAAGATTTTAACCAAAGCGCTCTGCGCCACAATAGCAAACCCAGAATTTTTTTCGACGCTAACCTAGCCAATTGCAAGGTGGCGTCTAGGGTGAAAGAATTAGCCAATTTAAGAGCACGAATTCTGTCCATAATCTCCTCATAAGAAGAAGAATTACTAATA
>NW_026511448.1:137282-152282 GCF_027579735.1 Bombina bombina
CCATAACATCCAGCTCCGGCCTGCCCCATCTGAGAATCAGGTTGGCAAAGACCTCCGGATGGAGTTCCCATTCTCCCGGTTGAAACGTCTGTCTGCTCAAAAAAAATCTGCTTCCCAGTTGTCCACTCCTGGAATGTAGATTGCTGACAGATAAGAGTGAGCTTCCGCCCACTGAATTATCTTGGATACTTCCGTCATCACTAAGGAACTCCTTGTTCCTCCTTGATGATTGATTTAAGTCACACAGTCGGGATGTTGTCCGACTGGAAACTGATGAATTTGGCCGAAGCCAACTGAGGCCAAACCTGAAGCGCATTGAATATTGCTCTCAACTCCAGAATATTGATGGGAAGTAGACACTCCGACCGAGTCCACACACCCTGAGCCTTCAGGGAAGGCCAGACTGCACCCCATCCTATTAGGCTGGCGTCCGTTGTCACTATCTCCCATGAGGGTCTGCGGAAGCACGTCCCTTGGGACAGATGATCCGGCGACAACCACCGAAGAAGAGAGTCCCTTGTCTCCTGATCCAGATCTATTTGAGGAGACAAATTTGCATAATCTCCATTCCATTGTCTGAGCATGCTCAGTTGTAGAGGTCTGAGATGAAAACGAGCAAATGGAATGTCCATTGCAGCCACCATCAATCCAATTGCCTCCATGCACTGAGCCACTTATGGCCGAGGATTGGCATGTATTCAGAATTTTTAACTTTGACCTCTGTCAAAAAGATTTTCATGGCTAGAGGGTCGATTAGAGTTCCCAGGAAAGGAACCCTTGTCTTCCCAGGAAAGGAACCCTTGTCTGGAATTAGTGAACTGTTTCTAGATTCACCTTCCACCCGTGAGTCCTTCGTAAAGACAGAACAATGTCAGTATGAGACTGTCAGCTGATTGAAGAATCTAAACTAACACCTCACTTTACCTCTTCCTATCATTAACACAGGCAAAGAGAATGACTGGAGTGGGAGGGAAGGGAGGAGCTATATATACAGCTCTGCTGTGGTGCTCTTTGCCTCCTCCTAATGACCAGGAGGAGATATCCCATAAGGATGAAATCCGTGGACTCGTATCTTGTAAAAGAAAGCATACCTAGTTAGGCTCAGGAGCTAGCTCCTGATTGGTTGCTGCACATATGCCTCTAGTGATTGTCTTACCAATGTGTTGAGCTAGGTCCCAGTAATGCATTGCTGCTCCTTCAAGAAAGGATACCAAGAGAATTACGCAAAATTGATACTAGAAGTAAATTGGAAAGTTTATTACAGATGTATGCTTTATCGGATTAAAAAAAAAAAAAAAAAAAAAAGACATGGAACCCATTTTTATTTTCGTTTTAATTATAATATTTCGTATTTATAAAGTATTAGACAGAAGTAAGTCTTTAGCAAATGCAAGACATGCTAAAAGTTTGTAATAATAATGTGCAGTTTTAAACAAGGGATGTAACATTGGGCACTTTTGAGCTATTTATGTAGATTGTTGGCTTTCCGAGCCCCTCTCTTAAAGGGGACATGAAACCCAAAACCTCCGATTTAGATAAAGCAACCAAATTTAACAACTTTACAATGGGGGGGGGCATAAGTAGTAGCAAGCATACATTGTCAACGTGTTAAGCCACCACTCTGGGAAATCAGAATTATGTCAATTTATAATAGATCTATTATTCTAAAGAGTTGGATACTGCAAAACCCATTTTCTGCACGATGATGCAAAGTTCCAAAAATAAAAAATACGAGTATAAAACTAAAATTTTGGAAAGGTAAATTGATTTATGCTGCTAGCTACCATATATGCCTCAGAATATTAAGCAAAAATGTTTTTTTGCTTTTCATATGATGGTATTGTACCATGTATTACTGCAAATTATAGGTTGTTTAAAAAACAAGGGACAAGAGTCCCTTAACACCCTCCACGCCGTCATAACCACACTGGCCTTTAAAGTCCTTAGGAAGGCATTGCCATTTGGCTGTACTGAAACCAAAGACGCTTCCTGAATGGGATTGTGGGTTTGGGGGAGTGCCTAGCATTATAGGCACTCCCCCCTGACACAATCCCATCATTGAAAGGTCATGTGATTTCAGTTTACATCAGAGGGGGGAACCACTCCCCCTATCTTGTTTGGATAGTTAGTCATATAATAGTATTTCATAATTAAAGCGTATAAAAATGCCAATGCAATAGCAACTTTAAATTAGCGCTAGATTAATTAGCTATAGATTAATTAGCTATAGATTATATAGATATAGATGATATAGATATATATACTCCAAATAAGTGCACTCTCACTTGCCAACCCAAACACAGACCAGGGTGCTTAACAAAATATTCAATCTGGACAAGGATAAGCACTCACTGGATTTAAACACAACAAATTGTTTATTCGGCAGCAATGTTTCGGGGCATTCACCCCTTCGGGGTGAATGTCCGAAACGTCACTGCCGAATAAACAATTTGTTGTGTTTAAATCCAGTGGGGGTATAACCACTTCACTGCTGAACCATTTTCACACCCCTGTGCTGGAGCCGATTTTTGCCATGTCAAAAAAAACACAGTAGTACTTTAAAATGTCCAGTGGGGAGTTTGTCTCAATGCATACGGAACACACACACACACGGAAGAGTAGATTTTATTCATACCTCCACAATTGTTTTCTTTGCTGCTTTACACATTGGCTGGTTGAAGTTTCTTGCTGTTTTTCTGTGTGGAGAAAGTGATTTTAGAATAGAATTGTAAACACTCAAATTTTCTTTACATTGTATAAAACTTCCTTAACATAAACACCATTTCATAGTGACCAAACATTCCACTCCTCCATACTCCGATAAAAATAATTAAAAAATCTAATTAAACCCTTAAGGGACACTGAACCCAATGTTTCTTCTTTCATGACTTGGATAGAGCATGCAATTTAAAGCAACTTTCTAATTTACTCCTATTAATTTCTTCATTCTCTTGGTATCTTTATTTGAAAATCATGAATATAAATCTTAGCTGCTAGCCCATTTTAGGTTCAGCACCATGGATAGTGCTTGCTTATTAGAGGCTGACATTTACCCACCAATAAGCAAGCATAACCCAGGTTCTCAACCAAAAATGGGTAGTGATGATAGATGGCACAGGTCTATTAGATTATTTTTCTCTAATGAATGGAGAAAGAGAGTCTTGAAGCGTATATAAAAGCCAATTAATAATGGTGCAGTATACTCACTCCGTAAGTTGTATATGGTCAGCAGAACTGGAATGGCAAAAGTCCACAGGATTCTAATATCAAATGCCAATCTTCCAAAAAGTATCCAAATACTATACTGGGAGTGAGATGGAAACTCAAATGAAAAAGTATCCAATATATAATATGTAGTAACTTACTCCATATAAAAAGGAGAACCCGGCCAGGCACAGCAAGGAAAGATGATGACAATCTTTCAGCTTAGATAAAAGGTTTTATTTGCTCAACGCGTTTCAACGTATTACACATCTTTATCAAGAGCAAAAACAAATGCTAAGTATGTTTGTTTTTAATTGTTTAACCTCTTAAGGACATGACGGAATTTTTCCGTCATAAAACAAATGAGCAAACTGAAAGCTGTGTCCTTAAAGGGTTAACTTCTGCTCTTGATAAAGACGTGTAATACGTTGAAACGCGTTGAGCAAATAGAACCTTTTATCTAAGCTGAAAGATTGTCATCTTTCCTTGCTGTGCCTGGCCGGATTCTCCATTTATATGGAGTAAGCTACTACATACGTATTATATATTGGATACTTTTTCATTTGAGTTTCCATCTCACTCCCAGTATAGTATTTGGATACTTTCTGGAAGATTGGCATTTGATATTAGAATCCTGTGGACTTTTGCCACCTGACATTACATTCCAGTTCAGCTGACCATATACAACTTACGGAGTGAGTATACTGCACCATTATTAATTGGCTTTTATATACGCTTCAAGCCTCTCTTTCTCTTCATTCATTAGAGAAAAATAATCTAATAGACCTGCGCCATCTATCACCACTACCCAATTTCTATACAGTCACTGAGGAGAGACTGCAAGAAGGCAGCGGTCTAATCTAAAGGAGTGTATCAGTTCTAAGTTCATCTGTTACAGAATATTGTGTGTTTTTTCCATCTTGCACTTCTGTACATTGTTGTATTTTATCTCAACCAAAAATGGGCTGGCCCATATGCATCAAATTTCTGCTTTTTAAATAAAGATAGCAAGAGAACGAATAGGAGAAAATTTAATTAGAAAGTTGCTTAAAATAGCATGCTCTGGGGCACCCGGGCGGCGGCCATCTTACAGGTCGCACTGAGCTTCAGCTCCTCAAGCTTTCTCCATTGTTAGCCTGTTCAGCATCGCATTTTCCTTAATACCCTGCTTAAAATAGTGGGGGAGCTTGCCTGAAGTGGTCGACATTCAGGATATAGGGTTTTGGATGACGACTGGGCCTCACAGCCCTCAGTACCGGACTTTTCATTTGAGGCCTTCCCCTACAATAGAAGCCTCAGCCTGCCCCCACAACTAGCTGTGCCGTGAGTGCGCAGTTTCCAGATTGAAGAACACTTCAGACTTTGAGATATCCACACAAGTCAACTTACTTTGGAGCCTTTATCTATTAGGCATTACACACTATTCTCTGAGCATGGAGGATATCTATCTGATCTCACAGCTGCAAGTACTACTCCAGGAACATGCACAGAGGCTGGAGGAGAGATTTGCAGCTCCCTTTTCCGCTGCTCAACAGGACCAGCGGAAAGCGGGCACTTTGGTTCCTGATATTAATCGAGACTCAGCTGACAAATATGATCCTCCTACAACATTGAAAGAAGCTAGCCGGGTCGTTGGCGGATTTGACGTCCTGCACATGGAAGCAGTTACTTCCCCTGAACGGCAAGGCCCCGGCAACCTAACCTGTATTGTGGGTGAAGCAGCTAAGTGCCGAAATACCATGATCCAGCACTACCCTATCCTAAACTCTGATGCCGGAATGGCTGAACCAGGCGCAGAGCTGTGGCAACTGCAGGGCAAAAGCTGCGCAAGTGTGAGTCAGAACCATCAGGCCTATAGCGCAGCAGTTGAGAGATCCGGACTTACCTTTGAGGGACAACTGTTGCCGGTGTCTGTTTCTCTGCTGCCGGACGCAGTATGCCTGGACCCTGCAGCGAGCATCTCCCGGCTGGGACGCTCAATTGAGCTTGAAGAGAAAGTGCTCAGAATGCAGCTATACCGGTTGGTAGTGGACTCATTAACACCACTTGGTGCTGACCCCCCTCTCAGCTGTGGGATCCGGACTGGCTCACGGGGCAGTGTAAAAGACTATAGGACTGGCGTGGGCTAAACCGTGAGATGGTATTGTTGTTTACATGCGGGGTATATGATTACTCATTTTTATATAGCAGGTTCTGATTATCTCTGTCGCAATGCCTTGTTTAAGCACTAACAGTCATATTTTCTTATAGTTCTAAATTTAATTGTTTTGGCTCAAGCATGTTCGCATGAGTTCATAGACAGCGATATTTGTTCCATAGAGATTGTATATGTGTATTTACTCCTATCTGCCATACTATTGCCCATTATATGCTGGGGGAAACAGGAGATTAATTTTTGCCCAAATATTGCTTAAAATCAGCTACATAACCTTGTGCAGCATGAACCGATGGACATATAAGCCCCTCTTAAAAACTGTTTTAGTGGATACTTACTCTCACATAATAGAAAAACTGAGGTGTGTAGTTATTTAATTGTATGGTATATCTAACATTTTAGTATGATAGCATTGTTCATTATATTTTGGGTCCAAAAGTGGCCCAGTTTGTTATTTTATTTCTTCCCCAAAGTCCCCCAGTATGTCACAAACGTACTCCAGGGGGTCTAAGAGAGGCCTCTATGTATTTTAGGGGGATATTATTCCATCTAATGTCTCACTACATTATAAGGGGAAACGCCTTAATAGAAAATATGAGGTTCACTTTTTTTTTCTTTTTTTACTTGTCTTCTTAGGCATCATTTGTACAACTGACTTGACACATTATCTGGGTTCCACGTTTATGTCAGTATTTTTCTTTTGCTACTTTATACGTCTGGAATTATGTGATGTAACATTGCCTGTTATATATGTTATATAACCTCAATAAAAAATGATTTAAAAAAAAAAAAAAAAAAAAAAATAGCATGCTCTGAATCATAAGGGAAAAAAAAAAAATTGCGTTTAGTGTCCCTTTAATTACAAACATCTCCAACATTTACATATCGCCATCTAGTGGCTTATTCTTTGCGGCATCTAATATGTGCATTTTAACAAGTTTTAATAGTAAAGTAGAAATCTCCATACTTAGTCATGTTAACCACCTACACAAAATTATAATACTCATATCCTACTCCATATTTGATCTCTTGGGGGGAGGGGGGAGCCAATTTGTGAATCCAGAAATATTCTGTGTTTCAAAAAAATTACTTTCCTGTTAACGCCTCTTCTGAGTATAGCCACACTAGCAAATCTGCCATATATGCGGACAAATACTATGATCTGCCTCAATAAAATGGCTGGATACAGGTGCCATTGCATCCCTACATTGTGCTTATGATGGTTCTCTGTGTACAGAATTTAAAAATAATAAAAAAATAAAAATATGTCTGGTCTTGCTTTTTATGTAGGTGAGACTTAAGAATGATGTTGCACAAGTATAATACACATTAATCCTAAACTTTTGTCCTGCCCGTGGATGTATAAATTCTTTACCTTTAAACCCTTCTAACATTTGGACAAAAAGGACTGCAGTCACCAACTGCAATGGCAAAGTCATTCTGAACAAAGGGGATCCCAGAAAAGCACTTGCAGTCATAAGACAAATGGTTGTAAAGAGTGTATAAATGTTCATTGAAAAAACAAAGTTTGTGAAAAGGTTAACGATTATTTTATATGATCATATTTGCCATCCAAATACATCCAAACATACCAAAACTGTATTGATCAATAACTTGGCTTGTCTACTCTAGTTGCTGAAACAGTCATCAATGGAGGGGGGGGGGCTTGGGGGTATTTTGGTCCCTGCCTTTCTATGTCTGAACAGGAGTGATCCCATTTCCTTAAAAAACATAATTTATGTAAGAACTTACCTGATAAATTCATTTCTTTCATATTAGCAAGAGTCCATGAGCTAGTGACGTATGGGATATACATTCCTACCAGGAGGGGCAAAGTTTCCCAAACCTCAAAATGCCAATAAATACACCCCTCACCACACCCACAAATCAGTTTAACGAATAGCCAAGAAGTGGGGTGATAGGAAAAAAGTGTGAAAGCATATAAAATAAGGAATTGGAATAATTGTGCTTTATACAAAAAAATCATAACCACCACAAAAAGGGTGGGCCTCATGGACTCTTGCTAATATGAAAGAAATTAATTTATCAGGTAAGTTCTTACATAAATTAGGTTTTCTTTCATGTAATTAGCAAGAGTCCATGAGCTAGTGGCGTATGGGATAATGACTACCCAAGATGTGGATCTTTCCACGCAAGAGTCACTAGAGAGGGAGGGATAAAATAAAGACAGCCAATTCCTGCTGAAAATAATCCACACCCAGAATAAAGTTTAATGAAAACATAAGCAGAAGATTCAAACCGAAACCGCTGCCTGAAGTACTTTTCTACCAAAAACTGCTTCAGTAGAAGAAAACACATCAAAATGGTAGAATTTAGTAAAAGTATGCAAAGAGGACCAAGTTGCTGCTTTGCAAATCTGATCAACCGAAGCTTCATTCCTAAACGCCCAGGAAGTAGAAACTGACCTAGTAGAATGAGCTGTAATCCTTTGAGGCAGAGTTTTACCCGACTCGACATAGGCATGATGAATTAAAGATTTCAACCAAGATGCCAAAGAAATGGCAGAAGCTTTCTGGCCTTTCCTAGAACCGGAAAAGATAACAAATAGACTAGAAGTCTTTCGGAAAGACTTCGTTGCATTCTTTGGATGTTAGAGCTTTGAAATATTATGTTGAAGCTACTATTTCTCCTTAGAATTCTTAGGATTAGGACATAATGAAGGAACCACAATTTCTCTACTAATGTTGTTGGAATTCACAACCTTAGGTAAAAATTGAAAAGAAGTTCGCAACACCGCCTTATCCTGATGAAAAATCAGAAAAGGAGACTCACAAGAAAGAGCAGATAATTCAGAGACTCTTCTGGCAGAAGAGATCGCCAAAAGGAACAAAAAACTTTCCAAGAAAGTAATTTAATGTCCAATGAATGCATGGGTTCAAAAGGAGGAGCTTGAAGAGCCCCCAGAACCAAATTCAAACCCCAAGGAGGAGAAATTGACTTAATGACAGGTTTTATACGAACCAAAGCTTGTACAAAACAATGAATATCAGGAAGATTAGCAATCTTTCTGTGATAAAGAACAGAAAGAGCAGAGATTTCTCCTTTCAAGGAACTTGCGGACAAACCTTTATCTAAACCATCCTGAAGAAACTGTAAAATTCTCGGTATTCTAAAAGAATGCCAAGAAAAATGATGAGAAAGACACCAAGAAATATAAGTCTTCCAGACTCTATAATATATCTCTCTAGATACAGATTTACGAGCCTGTAACATAGTATTAATCACAGAGTCAGAGAAACCTCTTTGACCAAGAATCAAGCGTTCAATCTCCATACCTTTAAATTTAAGGATTTGAGATCCTGATGGAAAAAAGGACCTTGCGACAGAAGGTCTGGTCTTAACGGAAGAGTCCACGGTTGGCAAGAGGCCACCCAGACAAGATCCGCATACCAAAACCTGTGAGGCCATGCCGGAGCTACCAGCAGAACAAACGAGCATTCCTTCAGAATCTTGGAAGAAGAACTAGAGGCGGAAAGATATAGGCAGGATGATACTTCCAAGGAAGTGATAATGCATCCACTGCCTCCGCCTGAGAATCCCGGGATCTGGACAGATACCTGAGAAGTTTTTTGTTTAGATGAGACGCCATCAGATCTATTTCTGAAAGTTCCCACATTTGAACAATCTGAAGAAATACCTCTGGGTGAAGAGACCATTCGCCCGGATGCAACGTTTGGCGACTGAGATAATCCGCTTCCCAATTGTCTATACCTGGGATATGAACCGCAGAGATTAGACAGGAGCTGGATTCCGCCCAAACCAGAATTTGAGATACTTCTTTCATAGCCAGAGGACTGTGAGTCCCTCCTTGATGATTGATGTATGCCACAGTTGTGACATTGTCTGTCTGAAAACAAATGAACGATTCTCTCTTCAGAAGAGGCCAAGACTGAAGAGCTCTGAAAATTGCACGGAGTTCCAAAATATTGATCGGTAATCTCACCTCCTGAGATTCCCAAACTCCTTGTGCCGTCAGAGATCCCCACACAGCTCCCCAACCTGTAAGACTTGCATCTGTTGAAATTATAGTCCAGGTCGGAAGAACAAAAGAAGCCCCCTGAATTAAACTATGGTGATCTGTCCACCACGTCAGAGTGTGTCGTACAATCGGTTTTAAAGATATTGAGATATCTTTGTGTAATCCCTGCACCATTGATTCAGCATACAGAGCTGAAGAGGTCGCATGTGAAAACGAGCAAAGGGGATCGCGTCCGATGCAGCAGTCATAAGACCTAGAATTTCCATGCATAAGGCTACCGAAGGGAATGATTGTGACTGAAGGTTTCGACAAGCTGAAATCAATTTTAGACGTCTCTTGTCTGTCAAAGACAGAGTCATGGACACTGAATCTATCTGGAAACACAGAAAGGTTACCCTTGTCTGAGGAATCAATGAACTTTTTAGTGAATTGATCCTCCAACCATGATCTTGAAGAAACAACACAACGATTCGTATGAGATTCTGCTAAATGTAAAGACTGAGCAAGTACCAAGATATCGTCCAAATAAGGGAATACCACAATACCCTGTTCTCTGATTACAGACAGAAGGGCACCGAGAACCTTTGTAAAAATTCTTGGAGCTGTAGCTAGGCCAAACGGCAGAGCCACAAACTGGTAATGCTTGTCCAGGAAAGAGAATCTCAGGAACTGATAGTGATCTGGATGAATCGGAATATGCAGATATGCATCCTGTAAATCTATTGTGGACATATAATGCCCTTGCTGAACAAAAGGCAAGATAGTCCTTACAGTTACCATTTTGAATGTTGGTATCCTTACATAACGATTCAATATTTTTAGATCCAGAACTGGTCTGAAGGAATTCTCCTTCTTTGGTACAATGAAGAGATTTGAATAAAACCCCAGCCCCTGTTCCAGAACTGGAACTGGAATAATTACTCCAGCCAACTCTAGATCTGAAACACATTTCAGAAATGCTTGAGCTTTCACTGGATTTACTGGGACACGGGAAAGAAAAAAAATCTCTTTGCAGGAGGTCTTATCTTGAAACCAATTCTGTACCCTTCTGAAACGATGTTCTGAATCCAAAGATTGTGAACAGAATTGATCCAAATTTCTTTGAAAAAAACGTAACCTGCCCCCTACCAGCTGAGCTGGAATGAGGGCCGCACCTTCATGTGGACTTAGAAGCTGGCTTTGCTTTTCTAGAAGGCTTGGATTTATTCCAGACTGGAGATGGTTTCCAAACTTAAACTGCTCCTGAGGATGAAGGATCAGGCTTTTGTTCTTTGTTGAAACGAAAGGAATGAAAACGATTATTAGCCCTGTTTTTACCCTTAGATTTTTTATCCTGTGGTAAAAAAGTTCCTTTCCCACCAGTAACAGTTGAGATAATAGAATCCAACTGAGAACCAAATAATTTGTTACCCTGGAAAGAAATGGAAAGTAGAGTCGATTTAGAAGACATATCAGCATTCCAAGTTTTAAGCCATAAAGCTCTTCTAGCTAAAATAGCTAGAGACATAAACCTGACATCAACTCTGATAATATCAAAAATGGCATCACAGATAAAATTGTTAGCATGTTGAAGAATAATATCATGAGAATCATGATCTGTTACTTGTTGCGCTAAAGTTTCCAACCAAAAAGTTGAAGCTGCAGCAACATCAGCCAATGATATAGCAGGTCTAAGAAGATTACCTGAACACAGATAAGCTTTTCTTAGAAAGGATTCAATTTTCCTATCTAAAGGATCCTTAAACGAAGTACCATCTGCCGTAGGAATAGTAGTACGTTTAGCAAGGGTAGAAATAGCCCCATCAACTTTAGGGATTTTGTCCCAAAATTCTAATCTGTCAGACGGCACAGGATATAATTGCTTAAAACGTTTAGAAGGAATAAAATGAATTACCCAAATTATTCCACTCTGGAAATTACTTCAGAAATAGCACCAGGAACAGGAAAAACTTCTGGAATAACCACAGGAGATTTAAAGACCTTATCTAAACGTTTAGATTTAGTATCAAGAGGACCAGAATCCTCAATTTCTAAAGCAATTAGTACTTCTTTAAGTAAAGAACGAATAAATTCCATTTTAAATAAATATGAAGATTTATCAGCATCAACCTCTGAGACAGAATCCTCTGAACCAGAAGAGTCATTAGAATCAGAATGATGATGTTCATTTAAAAATTCATCTGTATAAAGAGAAGTTTTAAAAGATTTTTTATGTTTACTAGAAGGAATAACAGACATAGCCTTCTTGATGGATTCAGAAACAAAATATCTTATGTTATCAGGAACACTCTGAACATTAGATGTTGATGGAACTGCAACAGGTAATGGTACTTTACTAAAGGAAATATTATCTGCATTAACAAGTTTGTCATGACAATTAATACAAACAGCTGGAGGAACAGCTACCAAAAGTTTACAGCAGATACACTTAGCTTTGGTAGTTCCAGCACCAGACAGCGATTTTCCTGAAGTATCTTCTGACTCAGATTCAACGTGAGACATCTTGCAATATGTAAGAGAAAAAAACATATAAAGCAAAATTGATCAAATTCCTTAAATGACAGTTTCAGGAATGGGAAAAATGCCAAGGAACAAGCTTCTAGCAACCAGAAGCAATGAAAAATGAGACTTAAATAATGTGGAGACAAAAGAGACGCCCATATTTTTTTAGCGCCAAATAAGACGCCCACATTATTTGGCGCCTAAATGCTTTTGGCGCCAAAAATGACGCCACATCCGGAACGCCGACATTTTTGGCGCAAAAGAACGTCAAAAAAATGACGCAACTTCCGGCGACACGTATGACCCCGGAAACAGAAAAGATTTTTTGCGCCAAAAAGTCCGCGCCAAGAATGACGCAATAAAATGAAGCATTTTCAGCCCCCGCGAGCCTAACAGCCCTCAGGGAAAAAAGTCAAATTTTTTAAGGTAAGAAAAATGATTGATTCAAATGCATTATCCCAAATATGAAACTGACTGTCTGAAAATAAGGAATGTTGAACATCCTGAGTCAAGGCAAATAAATGTTTGAATACATATATTTAGAACTTTATTAAAAAAGTGCCCAACCATAGCTTAGAGTGTCACAGAAAATAAGACTTACTTACCCCAGGACACTCATCTACATGTTTGTAGAAAGCCAAACCAGTACTGAAACGAAAATCAGCAGAGGTAATGAGATATATAGATATATATATATATATATATATATATAAAAGAGTATATCGTCGATCTGAAAAGGGAGGTAAGAGATGAATCTCTACGACCGATAACCGAGAACCTATGAAATAGACCCCGTAGAAGGAGATCATTGAATTCAAACAGGCAATACTCTCCTCACATCCCTCTAACATTCACTGCACGCTGAGAGGAAAACCGGGCTCCAACCTGCTGCGGAGCGCATATCAACGTAGAATCTAGCACAAACTTACTTCACCACCTCCATAGGAGGCAAAGTTTGTAAAAACTGATTTGTGGGTGTGGTGAGGGGTGTATTTATAGGCATGTTGAGGTTTGGGAAACGTTGCCCCTCCTAGTAGGAATGTATATCCCATACGTCACTAGCTCATAGACCCTTGCTAATTACATGAAAGAAAGAATATATTTCAACCGTCTAGTCTCTTTAATATGTTGAACTCTTTAATAAGAAAAGTCATGGAAACCTTTTTACACTGAGCTGTTAATTGACCAACTGCTAGACATAAGTCATGTACATGAGTGCATATCTTTTTTATTAAAGTACAATGTTCTCTACAGAAAAGCTTGCCGAGTTGCTTTTTTAAAAAAAAAAAAAAAAAAAAACACACAACACACCACCATTTCTTTCCCTTAAGGTACAGTCTACTTTATTTTTGTGTGTTATTATATAGATGACTCCTTTACTACCCATTCCCCAGATTTGCATAACCAACATTGCTACATTACTTTATAACCTCTAAGTTTGCCTGTTTCTAAGATCCAGCAAGAGACCCTTTATCTCCATGCTTACTTAAGTGGCAAATGATAAATGGTTATACAAGAACCAGCACGGACTGGCTAAAATGCATGTTTGTAAAAAGCACTGAGATAAGGGGCAATCTGCAGGGGCTTTGATACAGCTCATCAGTGGTAAAAAGTATTAGAACAGCGCTTGTTATGCAAAACTGGGGAACGGGTAATAAAGGGATTATCTTTAAAAAGGGACAGTCAACACCAGAATTATTACCCATTAACCAGTTATAATACACGTTTTACCTCTGCAGAGGCATAGATTCAAGGTAATTACAAACTGCCCCCTTATTTCAGTGCTTTTGACAGACTTGCATTTTAGCCAATTAGTGCTCACTCCTTGGTAAAGTCACGTGCATGAGCTTAATGTTAGTTCATGTGTTTCATATAGGTAACACCCTCTAGTGGTGAAAAACTGAAAATGCATTTAGATTAGAGGCAGCCTTCAAGGTCTAAGAAACATTAAAAGTTTGAAAAAAGACCTGTGAGTGCAAACGTCTGTTCCTGTATTTTGCGATATCTTTGCACCCAGGCTGTCGGCATTCGGTGGGTTAAGCTGAAAGATGTATAATATATATATCTATATCTATATATCAAGTGCAGTTTGTTTAAGCTATTTTATTAACTCTCCAGCCACAAGTATTCCAAACCTATCTATTAAGAGCACGCTACTAAACACATTAGACCTTCATTTTTTTCCTCCATAACACCATTCACAAATCAGATGTCCAAAACACAAATTCAAAATCAATGCATGTACTATATGTTGCACCGCAGAAAGGAAGCTTGTGCTTGAAGCATCTGTCAAAACTCAGCAAGGGCTGTGTTGCCCTGGAAACCAGATATGCTCAAGTGAACTGAACTTGTTTGTTTTTGTTGTAATCATTTTTGTCTCAAACACCCCACAAACACTAATCTATTTAATAAGAGACAGTCCATACCAGAATTTTTGTGATTTAAAAAAAGAAAATACCTTTATTACCCATTCCCCAGTTTTGTATAATACACTTTTTACCTCTATCTTGTATCTAAGGATCTTCTGACAGCCCCCTGATCACATGACATTTTATTTATTATCTATGGACTTTCATTTTAGCCATTTAGCGCAGTGTCTGACACAAGCGTGATCACGTTATCTATACGACTCATGAACTAGCTCTCCCCTGTTGTGAAAAGCATGTGATAAAAGGCAGCCTTCAAGGGCTTAGAAATCCTAGGTTTAGCTTTCAACTAATACCACCAAGAGTACAAAGGAAAATTGGTGATAAAAGTAAATTGGAAAGTTGTTTAGATTACTTAAAGGGACAGTCAAGTCAAGAAAAGAAAAAAAAAAAAAAAAAAAAAAAAAACCTTGTTTCAAATAGGTCATGTAATCTTAAAGTTGCAGGGCACCAATAAAACAAGATTTTTTTTTTTTTTTTTTTAAAGTTACGAGAGATAGATACACACACACGTGGGAAAGACTGCCCAGAGGGCAATCTATTGCGGCGACGGAATCACCCCGCCATTTTTGGTATCCAGGTGGATTCCAAAAAATGGCAACATCGCCACCTTGCCAGCCAGGTGGGTTTCGAAAATGGCAGGGTGGTGAAAGGAGCAGCATTCAGGTGGATTCTGAAAAGGCAGGGTGGTGAAAGAATCCATTCAGGTGGAT
>NW_026511448.1:157282-172866 GCF_027579735.1 Bombina bombina
AAAGACAGCAATTGTGGGTCTCCGCCCACTGAATAATTCGGGCCTCCTCTGTCATGGCCAAGGAACTCAGAGTTCCCCCCTGGTGGTTGATGTAGGCCACTGAGGTTGTTGTCCGACTGGAATCTGATTAACCGTGCTAAGGCTAACTGAGGCCAGGCCAGGCCAGCCA
Organism: Bombina bombina; assembly: GCF_027579735.1. NCBI lineage: Eukaryota > Metazoa > Chordata > Amphibia > Anura > Bombinatoridae > Bombina > Bombina bombina. The sequence continues at coordinate 157,452 of NW_026511448.1, forward strand.
AGCATTGAAGATTGCTCTCAGCTCCAAGATGTTTCTTTATCTTGAGGAGAAACCTGCCTCTGGTAGCAAAAAGGTTTGAAGGCTATCCCTGGGAGACTATGTCCACCGCCCAGGGATCCGGTACATCTCTTATCCAAACCTGGGGAGAAAAAAAAAAAAATAAGATTGCTTTCCCTTATTCCAGGACTGGTTGGACTTCCAGAAAGGCTTGGCTTGATCTTGCTTGGAGGAAGGGGAGGAAGACTTGCCTTTAAAGTTACAGAAGGAACAAAAATTACCGACGCCCCTTCTGCTTATTCTTTTTATCTTGAGGAAGAAAAGAACCCTTCCCTCCAGTAATATCTGAGAATTTCTGCCAAACAAGGTTTTACCCTTGTAAAGAATAGCCATTAGCTTACATTTAAAATCCGCAGACCAGGACTTCAACCACAAGGCCCTGCGGGCTAGGACCGCAAAAGCAGAAATGTTGGCTCCCAGTTTAATAACCTGTAAGGAAGCATCTGTAATGAAGGAATTGGCAAACTTGAGAGCCTTAATCCTGTCCTGGATCTCATCAAAAGGGGTATCTGTCTGAAGAGATTCAGACAACGCATCAAAAAAGTAAGCCGCAGCGCTAGTAACAGTGGCAATACACACCGCGGGTTGCCATTGTAGACCCTGGTGGACATGCATCTTTTTTTAGTAAAGCCTCCAATTTTTTATCCATTGGATCTTTAAAAGATTAACTATCCTTATGGGAATAGTAGTCCTCTTGGCTAAAGTGGAGATCGTTCCTACCTTAGGAACCGTCTGCCATGACTCCTTAATAGAATCCGCTATAGGAAACATCTGAAAAATAGATGGAGAAAAGGGAATACCAGGTCTTTCCCATTCTCGAGCAATAATCTCTGCAGCACTGTCAATAACCGGAAAAACCTCCACCGCTGAGGAAACAAAGTATTTGTTCAATTTACTAGACTTTTTAGGCTTGACTACGATAGTTATGTTTGAGTCGTCCAAAGTAGCTAAAACCTCCTTAAGTAATAAGTGAAGGTGTTCTAGCTTAAATCTGAAGGATACCACTTCAGCATCAGAAGAAGGAATTACACTGTCAGAGTCTGAGATTTGCCACTCAGATGCTACCGACATGTCTTCTTGCTCAGGCTTATGGGAAGGGACATTGGATAGCCAGAACTTGATCAGAAACCCGTTTCCTTAAATTTCCTTTTATGGCTTCCCTGCAACATGGGAAAGCTGACAAGGCCTCAGATACCGCAAGGGATAACTGGGTAGCAATGTCTTGCAGAGTAAATCCTACAGGATTGCAAGAGGAAACACAGAACACTGTATGTGGAGACTGAAAAAGTTGGGAAGCTTGAGGAAAAAGCAGTGGAATATCTGCAACAAGAGACACCTGAACAGCATTTGCCTGGGATAATGGGGTTTCATGGTCAAATATTTTCTCTCTATAACTTAATGTTCTCTCAATGCATCAGGAACAAAAAAGAAACTGGGGGTTCCACCTAAGCATCAAAACATAACAGACAAGCAGCAACTTCGCCTGGGATAATGGTTTGAAAAGCCTCTTGATTTATCTTATGAAATAAGGATAAAGTGTAAAAATATAAAAAATAAGTGTACTGTGTCTTTAAATAGAAATGTGTGTTGCTTTACTGAGGTGCCTGTGATTTGGATAGAATATATATGAACTCTGGAAAGAGACCACAAAATTCAAAAAACACAGGCGCTAAAACAGCTTAAAATAGGCAATGAAAACGTGATTTTTAAACCATATAGTGCAATATATATATGCTTGCAAATAACGACACCCAGTGCGGACTGAAACAACAAAAGATGTGTGAACAACAAAAGTGTATGAAATATATGTTTAATTACATAAGTGAAATAAAAATATTAAAATGTTAAAATATTTGTACATATAAAGGCGCTGATCAGGCGCAATATTGAAATGTAGCATACATTTTGGCAATAATGTGATACAAAAAAATGATAATAGAACAACGTGAGAGGTTTAGTTTTTCCCAGTATGAGATTCGATGCGATGATTTTTCCAAATGGCCCAGACTTTGAAGAAAGATTTATGTCTTCAATGGGAGCTGGAACGAGATGAGGAAGACCAATAAACGACAGAAAAGGCAACAAAATAAGGTTTTCACTTTTACTTACACCGGAGGTCGGTGGTTGAATCCTGCAAGTTCCTTTTCGTGGCGTAAGGCTCCAAACCGCAGCGGGCAGCAAAAGTTAATCCAGCAGAATATGCAAACACCTTTGCACAGGTAGCTGGAAAGGATGCACCTACGGAGGCCGGAAAGAGACAAAAATAGAGCACAAAAGAGCAACTCGTTTCAACCCGTAAACCGGGTCTTTTTCAAGCTCCCAACAGATAGATAAGTGTGTCATATATAGCCGATGAAATCAGGCTATTGGCTCAATTGCATCAGTGGGCGTATGTATTCCAAAATAGTTTGTCAGCCATAATGTTTTATGTATCACAGTTCACTCAATCCTTCAACATATATTGTATCAAAGAACAACTGATATTATGTCATTATGTCAGAGAACAAATTACATGTGTGCATATATGCCTCTATTTATGAAGCACAACTTTAGTTGTATCCATTCCGCACGGAGGTCATTATGACCATATATAGAAAATGTAAAAAAACTACTTATAAGAATTTCAAATATAATTTATTCAGATAGTCAAATTCAAATGTATATAAATTTAGAGAATATAAAAGATATATAGAAAATATATAGATATTTGTGAAAAATATATATAAAAAAATATATAAAATATAAAAAAATATAAAAAATGCATATATTGGTGACAATCAGACAAGTGTATCTTGAGGAGGAACAGCAGATAACATTGGAAAGATACATTGATAATTTAAAATTAAAAAATAAAAACTATGTATATAAGCTGATTATATAGAATAGGAGGTCAATCTTTTAGGAAACAGCCAATGTCAAAATCGACATTTAGACCTAGTGGATGTAACTTTTTTAGATCAAAAATCCATTTACTTTCTCTTTTTAAAAGATCATTATTTATATTTCCTCCTCTCCATTTCTTTTTGACTTTTTCTATTCCGAGATAAGAGAATTGACTTAGATTCCCATTATTACACATACCAAAATGTTTAGCAATCGGTAAGTCTTTGTTTCTTTTTAATGTAAAATTTTCTATGGACCACATATGTTCTCTGATACGCGTACGTAGGGGTCTGGAGGTCTCACCTGTATATTGTAGACCACATTTGCACTGAATGATATAAATAATATTGCTATCTGAGCATCTAATAAGGTCTTTTATCTTGTATGATTTTCCTGTTACATTTGATTTAAATTCTCTACATTTGAGTGTTCACAAGATTTACAGGTTAAACAGGGATAAAAGCCTAAAAGACTATTGCCCATTACGTCCAATTGATTAACACCATTTGTACGACTATTGCTGTTATATGTTGGTGCCAGAATGGTCTTAAGATTTTTCACTTTTTTGTACACTACTTGTGGTCTTGATGGAAGACTAGGACCTAATATTTCGTCATTTTTAAGTAACTTCCAGTGCTTGTTCAGAATCTTTTCTAATAAATATTTATTTTGGCTGTAATTTGTAATGAATGGAATAAATATCTGCTCAGTCCCTTCCATATCTTTCTTGGCAGTGTATTTGGTTTGTTTAGATTTGGCGATTAATAAAGAATTTCTATCAACTAATCTAACCTCATTAAGAGTTTTCTCTATCTCGCTTTCTCTATAACCTCTCTCTATAAATTTGTTTTATCAAACTTGACTGATTTTCAAAGTCAGTTGGATTTGTACAATTTTTACGAATCCTCAAAAATTGCCCTTTGGGGATATTGTCCAACCATTTTTTATGGTGACAACTAGTATAATGGATGTAACTATTCGCATCCACCTTTTTAAAAAAGTTCGGGCATTTAATTCATTATTATTGACAAAAATTTCTAAGTCAAGAAAGTTTAATAGAGGTTTTATCAAGTATATGGGTGAATTTGAGATTAATTTCATTAGTGTTCATATCTTCAACAAATTTATCTAGTGATAGACAATCTCCTCGCCAAATGATTAAAAACAGAATTTATGTTTACCTGATAAATTTCTTTCTCCAACGGTGTGTCCGGTCCACGGCGTCATCCTTACTTGTGGGATATTCTCTTCCCCAACAGGAAATGGCAAAGAGCCCAGCAAAGCTGGTCACATGATCCCTCCTAGGCTCCGCCTACCCCAGTCATTCGACCGACGTTAAGGAGGAATAATAGCATAGGAGAAACCATATGGTACCGTGGTGACTGTAGTTAAAGAAAATAAATTATCAGACCTGATTAAAGAACCAGGGCGGGCCGTGGACCGGACACACCGTTGGAGAAAGAAATTTATCAGGTAAACATAAATTCTGTTTTCTCCAACATAGGTGTGTCCGGTCCACGGCGTCATCCTTACTTGTGGGAACCAATACCAAAGCTTTAGGACACGGATGAAGGGAGGGAGCAAATCAGGTCACCTAAATGGAAGGCACCACGGCTTGCAAAACCTTTCTCCCAAAAATAGCCTCAGAAGAAGCAAAAGTATCAAACTTGTAAAATTTGGTAAAAGTGTGCAGTGAAGACCAAGTCGCTGTCCTACATATCTGATCAACAGAAGCCTCGTTCTTGAAGGCCCATGTGGAAGCCACAGCCCTAGTGGAATGAGCCGTGATTCTTTCGGGAGGCTGCCGTCCGGCAGTCTCGTAAGCCAATCTGATGATGCTTTTAATCCAAAAAGAGAGAGAGGTAGAAGTTGCTTTTTGACCTCTCCTTTTACCTGAATAAACAACAAACAGGGAAGATGTTTGTCTAAAATCCTTTGTAGCATCTAAATAGAATTTTAGAGCGCGAACAACATCCAAATTGTGCAACAAGCGTTCCTTCTTTGAAACTGGTTTCGGACACAGAGAAGGTACGATAATCTCCTGGTTAATGTTTTTGTTAGAAACAACTTTTGGAAGAAAACCAGGTTTAGTACGTAAAACCACCTTATCTGCATGGAACACCAGATAAGGAGGAGAACACTGCAGAGCAGATAATTCTGAAACTCTTCTAGCAGAAGAAATTGCAACTAAAAACAAAACTTTCCAAGATAATAACTTAATATCAACGGAATGTAAGGGTTCAAACGGAACCCCCTGAAGAACTGAAAGAACTAGATTGAGACTCCAAGGAGGAGTCAAAGGTTTGTAAACAGGCTTGATTCTAACCAGAGCCTGAACAAAGGCTTGAACATCTGGCACAGCTGCCAGTTTTTTGTGAAGTAACACCGACAAGGCAGAAATCTGTCCCTTCAGGGAACTTGCCGATAATCCTTTTTCCAATCCTTCTTGAAGGAAGGATAGAATCCTAGGAATCTTAACCTTGTCCCAAGGGAATCCTTTAGATTCACACCAACAGATATATTTTTCCCAAATTTTGTGGTAAATCTTTCTAGTTACAGGCTTTCTGGCCTGAACAAGAGTATCGATAACAGAATCTGAGAAACCTCGCTTCGATAAAATCAAGCGTTCAATCTCCAAGCAGTCAGCTGGAGTGAAACCAGATTCGGATGTTCGAACGGACCCTGAACAAGAAGGTCTCGTCTCAAAGGTAGCTTCCAAGGTGGAGCCGATGACATATTCACCAGATCTGCATACCAAGTCCTGCGTGGCCACGCAGGAGCTATCAAGATCACCGACGCCCTCTCCTGATTGATCCTGGCTACCAGCCTGGGGATGAGAGGAAACGGCGGGAACACATAAGCTAGTTTGAAGGTCCAAGGTGCTACTAGTGCATCCACTAGAGCCGCCTTGGGATCCCTGGATCTGGACCCGTAGCAAGGAACTTTGAAGTTCTGACGAGAGGCCATCAGATCCATGTCTGGAATGCCCCAAAGTTGAGTGACTTGGGCAAAGATTTCCGGATGGAGTTCCCACTCCCCCGGATGCAATGTCTGACGACTCAGAAAATCCGCTTCCCAATTTTCCACTCCCGGGATGTGGATAGCAGACAGGTGGCAGGAGTGAGACTCCGCCCATAGAATAATCTTGGTCACTTCTTCCATCGCTAGGGAACTCCTTGTTCCCCCCTGATGGTTGATGTACGCAACAGTCGTCATGTTGTCTGATTGAAACCGTATGAACTTGGTCCTCGCTAGCTGAGGCCAAGCCTTGAGAGCATTGAATATCGCTCTCAGTTCCAGAATATTTATCGGTAGAAGAGATTCTTCCCGAGACCAAAGACCCTGAGCTTTCAGGGATCCCCAGACCGCGCCCCAGCCCATCAGACTGGCGTCGGTCGTGACAATGACCCACTCTGGTCTGTGGAATGTCATCCCTCGTGACAGGTTGTCCAGGGACAGCCACCAACGGAGTGAGTCTCTGGTCCTCTGATTTACTTGTATCTTTGGAGACAAGTCTGTATAGTCCCCATTCCACTGACTGAGCATGCACAGTTGTAATGGTCTTAGATGAATGCGCGCAAAAGGAACTATGTCCATTGTCGCTACCATCAACCCGATCACTTCCATGCACTGAGCTACGGAAGGAAGAGGAACGGAATGAAGTATTCGACAAGAGTCCAGAAGCTTTGTCTTTCTGGCCTCTGTTAGAAAAATCCTCATTTCTGAGGAGTCTATAATTGTTCCCAAGAAGGGAACCCTTGTTGACGGGGATAGAGAACTCTTTTCCACGTTCACTTTCCAGCCGTGCGATCTGAGAAAGGCCAGGACGATGTCCGTGTGAGCCTTTGCTCGAGGGAGGGACGACGCTTGAATCAGAATGTCGTCCAGGTAAGGTACTACTGCAATGCCCCTTGGTCTTAGCACAGCTAGAAGGGACCCTAGTACCTTTGTGAAAATCCTTGGAGCAGTGGCTAATCCGAAAGGAAGCGCCACGAACTGGTAATGTTTGTCCAGGAATGCAAACCTTAGGAACCGATGATGTTCCTTGTGGATAGGAATATGTAGATACGCATCCTTTAAATCCACCGTGGTCATGAATTGACCTTCCTGGATGGAAGGAAGGATAGTTCGAATGGTTTCCATCTTGAAAGATGGGACCTTGAGAAATTTGTTTAAGATCTTGAGATCTAGGATTGGTCTGAATGTTCCCTCTTTTTTGGGAACTATGAACAGATTGGAGTAGAACCCCATCCCTTGTTCTCTCAATGGAACAGGATGAATCACTCCCATTTTTAACAGGTCTTCTACACAATGTAAGAACGCCTGTCTTTTTATGTGGTCTGAAGACAACTGAGACCTGTGGAACCTTCCCCTTGGGGGAAGTCCCTTGAATTCCAGAAGATAACCCTGGGAGACTATTTCTAGCGCCCAAGGATCCAGAACATCTCTTGCCCAAGCCTGAGCGAAGAGAGAGAGTCTGCCCCCCACCAGATCCGGTCCCGGATCGGGGGCCGATATTTCATGCTGTCTTGGTAGCAGTGGCAGGTTTCTTTGCCTGCTTTCCCTTGTTCCAGCCTTGCATTGGTCTCCAAGCTGGCTTGGCCTGAGAAGTATTACCCTCTTGCTTAGAGGACGTAGCACCTTGGGCTGGTCCGTTTTTACGAAAGGGACGAAAATTAGGTCTATTTTTTGCCTTGAAAGGCCGATCCTGAGGAAGGGCATGGCCCTTACCCCCAGTGATATCAGAGATAATCTCTTTCAAGTCAGGACCAAACAGCGTTTTCCCCTTGAAAGGAATGTTTAGTAGCTTGTTCTTGGAAGACGCATCAGCCGACCAAGATTTCAACCAAAGCGCTCTGCGCGCCACAATAGCAAACCCAGAATTCTTAGCCGCTAACTTAGCCAATTGCAAAGAGGCGTCTAGAGTGAAAGAATTAGCCAATTTGAGAGCATTGACTCTGTCCATAATCTCCTCATAAGGAGGAGAGTCACTATCGAGCACCTTAATCAGTTCATCAAACCAGAAATATGCGGCTGTAGTGACAGGGACAATGCATGAAATGGGTTGTAGAAGGTAACCCTGCTGAACAAACATCTTTTTAAGCAAACCTTCTAATTTTTTATCCATAGGATCTTTGAAAGCACAACTATCCTCTATGGGAATAGTGGTGCGTTTGTTTAAAGTAGAAACCGCTCCCTCGACCTTGGGGACTGACTGCCATAAGTCCTTTCTGGGGTCGACCATAGGAAACAATTTTTTAAATATGGGGGGAGGGACGAAAGGAATACCGGGCCTTTCCCATTCTTTATTAACAATGTCCGCCACCCGCTTGGGTATAGGAAAAGCTTCTGGGAGCCCCGGCACCTCTAGGAACTTGTCCATTTTACATAGTTTCTCTGGGATGACCAAATTTTCACAATCATCCAGAGTGGATAATACCTCCTTAAGCAAAATGCGGAGATGTTCCAATTTAAATTTAAAAGTAATCACATCAGATTCAGCCTGCTGAGAAATGTTCCCTAAATCAGTAATTTCTCCCTCAGACAAAACCTCCCTGGCTCCCTCAGATTGGGTTAGGGGCCCTTCAGAGATATTAATATCAGCGTCGTCATGCTCTTCAGTAACTAAAACAGAGCAGCCACGCTTACGCTGACAAGGGTTCATTTTGGCTAAAATGTTTTTGACAGAATTATCCATTACAGCCGTTAATTGTTGCATAGTAAGGAGTATTGGCGCGCTAGATGTACTAGGGGCCTCCTGAGTGGGCAAGACTCGTGTAGACGAAGGAGGGAATGATGCAGTACCATGCTTACTCCCCTCACTTGAGGAATCATCTTGGGCATCATTGTCATTATCACATAAATCACATTTATTTAAATGAATAGGAATTCTGGCTTCCCCACATTCAGAACACAGTCTATCTGGTAGTTCAGACATGTTAAACAGGCATAAACTTGATAAGAAAGTACAAAAAACGTTTTGAAATAAAACCGTTACTGTCACTTTAAATTTTAAACTGAACACACTTTATTACTGCAATTGCGAAAAAACATGAAGGAATTGTTCAAAATTCACCAAACTTTCACCACAGTGTCTTAAAGCCTTGAAAATATTGCACACCAATTTTGGAAGCTTTAACCCTTAAAATAACGGAACCGGAGCCGTTTTAAGCTTTAACCCCTTTACAGTCCCTGGTATCTGCTTTGCTGAGACCCAACCAAACCCAAGGGGAATACGATACCAAATGATGCCTTCAGAAGTCTTTTATCAGTATCAGAGCTCCTCTCACATGCGACTGCATGCCATGCCTCTCAAAAACAAGTGCGCAACACCGGCGCGAAAATGAGACTCTGCCTATGCTTTGGGAAAGCCCCTAAAGAATAAGGTGTCTAAAACAGTGCCTGCCGATATAATTATATCAAAATACCCAGAATAAATGATTCCTCAAGGCTAAATAAGTGTTAATATCAATCGATTTAGCCCAAAAAATGTCTACAGTCTAAATAAGCCCTTGTGAAGCCCTTATTTACAATCGTAATAAACATGGCTTACCGGATCCCATAGGGAAAATGACAGCTTCCAGCATTACATCGTCTTGTTAGAATGTGTCATACCTCAAGCAGCAAAGGACTGCAAACTGTTCCCCCAACTGAAGTTAATGCTCTCAACAGTCCTGTGTGGAACAGCCATGGATTTTAGTTACGGTTGCTAAAATCATTTTCCTCATACAAACAGAATTCTTCATCTCTTTTCTGTTTCTGAGTAAATAGTACGTACCAGCACTATTTGAAAATAACAAACTCTTGATTGAATAATGAAAAACTACAGTTAAACACTAAAAAACTCTAAGCCATCTCCGTGGAGATGTTGCCTGTACAACGGCAAAGAGAATGACTGGGGTAGGCGGAGCCTAGGAGGGATCATGTGACCAGCTTTGCTGGGCTCTTTGCCATTTCCTGTTGGGGAAGAGAATATCCCACAAGTAAGGATGACGCCGTGGACCGGACACACCTATGTTGGAGAAATATCGTCAATATATCTTTTAAAGGACACCAGGTTTGCCCCAAGTGGGTAATTGGATAAAAAATAATGTTCCCAATACCCCATAAATAAATTAGCATAACTTGGGGCAAACCTGGTGCCCATTGCTGTGCCTCTCTCTTGATTATAAAAATATCCTTCATAAAAAAAAGAAATTGTGTGTTAAAATAAACTCAATGGCTTCTAAAATGAAAATCTTCTGTTCATAATTCATAGATATATCTCGTTCTAGATAATAATTAATAGCTTTAAGTCCATCTTTATGATTAATACACGTATATAGAGATGTAACATCACAGGATGCCAACAAATAGTCATCCTGCCATGATACATCCCTGATAAGATTCAATACGTCTGTTGAATCCTTTAGAAAGGATGGAAGAAGTTTCACAGATTTCTGCAGGAAAACATCCAAATATTCTGATAAATTGGCTGTTAGAGAGCCTATGCCTGAAATGATTGGCCTGCCTGGGGGATCTGTCATGCTCTTATGTATTTTAGGCAAACAGTATAACAAAGGAATTCTTGGAAACTTAGGGAGAAGGTATTCTCGTTCTTTTACATTTAGAATTCCTTCATCTTTAGCTTTATTCAGAATGGATATTAGATTCAATTTATATTTCTCAGTAGGGTCAGATTTTAGCTTTTTGTAGGTCAATTCATCTGTGACTATATCATTACACATTTTTTGATAATTACAGCTGTCCATAACTACAATCCCGCCGCCCTTGTCGGCGGGCTTGATTGTGATGTTTTTATTCTTCTCTAATTCTTTTATTACTTTTAACTGTTTTCTAGTTGTGTTATTATGAACATTTTTTTTTTTTAAGCTGTTTTAGCGCCTGTGTTTTTTGAATTTTGTGGTCTCTTTCCAGAGTCCATATATATTCTATCCAAATCACTTCAGCAATTGAGGTTGGGAGTTTCCTCTTTATCATCACAGGTTTAATAGTTTCCTTTTTTGCGCAGTTAACCCTTTTGTTTTTTGTCATTACTTTCACTAACTCTCACTCTATAGGATTCACTGCTGCAGAAACCATGACTGATTCCAATCTGTTAAAATATAGGGAAGACATCTATAAAGGTATTTATGAGATTTTTTCTGGGGGACAGCCGGCAACACTTGAAAATTCTGGTGGTTTATTTAAACTTATGAAGGAATTGGAGGACAAACTTTTATCTGAATTAAAACATAGAATTGAGTTCATTTTTATTGAAAAATACATAGAACAAAAAAAAAAAAAAAAAAAAAAAAAAAAAAAAGAGTACCACGTGGTCTCAGAATTAAGAAAGAATGTGTTTTTAAAGTAGATGACATTAATTTTAAAAAAAGTGGAATGAAATTCTAGAAGAGGCTTCTTTTAACCTACTCAGATTAATTAAGGATCATAGAAATGGAATTTTGACTAAATTAGAACAAGAAATCAAAGATTTAGAAGTCCAATTGAAAATTTATGAAAATAGCGCAGAATATAAATGATTTGGAAAGAGATATTAAGAAGACTATCAATAATACCAAAGAAGATATTTTGAAGGTAAAAGTTAAAAAATTTGAAAGAGATAGAGAAGACTATATCACATATTAAAAACCCAAATTGGGATAATTACATTTCACACAGATGGAGAAGTGACGTGAAAACATCAATTGAAGAAAGTACAAGAGACACTTCTAATATGCATATATCTTATACACCTAGGAGAAACAATAGACATCAGGGGATCTCTCAAACTAATAGGGCCCACACTAACAATCCCACACATAGAGAAACTGATAGAGAAAACCATTTTAGGCCAGTTCAAAGACAACTAGAAAAAGACAGAAATAGTTATTTCCAAAACACCAATAGAAGACAGTATGCGGACAATCAGCATGAGCATGTTGTTGACCACTTTAGAACTCAAGATAAGTCAGGTCCACATAACCGACATAATAATAAAGATGAAATGTATCCAAATACAATCACAATCTCATTCTTTCCCTAGAAGACATAATGCCCAGAATATCGAATATAGAAATTCTAATACTTCAACTAGAAATCACGAATATACACATCAACCGAATAGACATTCAGACTATGACTTAAGATTGTCAAACAGATTCTCTCCGTTGTCCAATCATGTAGACATAGACTACAGAAGATCCGATTCATATAACGGATCTCCACAAATTTTGGGGAACCGTTTTTTAGGCCATGGCTCAAGTATTCAAGCAAGCCCACTACCACAAAGAATGGTAAGAAAAAGAAGGGCTTCAGAAAGCGAGGCAACAGGGGAGGACTTAGGAGAAATAAAAAAGTCAAGGGTTTAAATAATACAGAAAATAAAAGTATAACAGAATTTATGTTTACCTGATAAATTACTTTCTCCAACGGTGTGTCCGGTCCACGGCGTCATCCTTACTTGTGGGATATTCTCTTCCCCAACAGGAAATGGCAAAGAGCCCAGCAAAGCTGGTCACATGATCCCTCCTAGGCTCCGCCTTCCCCAGTCATTCGACCGACGTAAAGGAGGAATATTTGCATAGGAGAAACCATATGATACCGTGGTGACTGTAGTTAGAGAAAATAAATTATCAGACCTGATTAAAAAACCAGGGCGGGCCGTGGACCGGAGACACCGTTGGAGAAAGTAATTTATCAGGTAAACATAAATTCTGTTTTCTCCAACATAGGTGTGTCCGGTCCACGGCGTCATCCTTACTTGTGGGAACCAATACCAAAGCTTTAGGACACGGATGAAGGGAGGGAGCAAATCAGGTCACCTAAATGGAAGGCACCACGGCTTGCAAAACCTTTCTCCCAAAAATAGCCTCAGAAGAAGCAAAAGTATCAAACTTGTAAAATTTAGTAAAAGTGTGCAGTGAAGACCAAGTCGCTGCCTTACATATCTGATCAACAGAAGCCTCGTTCATGAAGGCCCATGTGGAAGCCACAGCCCTAGTGGAATGAGCTGTGATTCTGTCAGGAGGCTGCCGTCCGGCAGTCTCGTAAGCCAATCTGATGATGCTTTTAATCCAAAAAGAGAGAGAGGTAGAAGTTGCTTTTTGACCTCTCCTTTTACCAGAATAAACAACAAACAAGGAAGATGTTTGTCTAAAATCCTTTGTAGCATCTAAATAGAATTTTAGAGCGCGAACAACATCCAAATTGTGCAACAAACGTTCCTTCTTTGAAACTGGATTCGGACACAAAGAAGGCACGACTATCTCCTGGTTAATGTTTTTGTTAGAAACAACTTTCGGAAGAAAACCAGGTTTAGTACGTAAAACCACCTTATCTGCATGGAACACCAGATAAGGAGGAGAACACTGCAGAGCAGATAATTCTGAAACTCTTCTAGCAGAAGAAATTGCAACCAAAAACAAAACTTTCCAAGATAATAACTTAATATCAACGGAATGTAAGGGTTCAAACGGAACCCCCTGAAGAACTGAAAGAACTAAGTTGAGACTCCAAGGAGGAGTCAAAGGTTTGTAAACAGGCTTCATTCTAACCAGAGCCTGAACAAAGGCTTGAACATCTGGCACAGCTGCCAGCTTTTTGTGAAGTAACACAGACAAGGCAGAAATCCGTCCCTTCAAGGAACTTGCAGATAATCCTTTCTCCAATCCTTCTTGAAGAAAGGATAGAATCTTAGGAATTTTTACCTTGTCCCAAGGGAATCCTTTAGATTCACACCAACAGATATATTTTTTCCATATTTTGTGGTAAATTTTTCTAGTTACAGGCTTTCTGGCCTGAACAAGAGTATCAATAACAGAATCTGAGAACCCTCGCTTTGATAAGATCAAGCGTTCAATCTCCAAGCAGTCAGCTGGAGTGAGACCAGATTCGGATGCTCGAACGGACCTTGAACAAGAAGGTCTCGTCTCAAAGGTAGCTTCCATGGTGGAGCCGATGACATTCACCAGGTCTGCATACCAAGTCCTGCGTGGCCACGCAGGAGCTATCAAGATCACCGATGCCCTCTCCTGATTGATCCTGGCTACCAGCCTGGGGATGAGAGGAAACGGCGGGAATACATAAGCTAGTTTGAAGGTCCAAGGTGCTACTAGTGCATCTACTAGAGTCGCCTTGGGATCCCTGGATCTGGACCCGTAGCAAGGAACCTTGAAGTTCTGACGAGAGGCCATCAGATCCATGTCTGGAATGCCCCACAGTTGAGTAATTTGGGCAAAGATTTCCGGATGGAGTTCCCACTCCTCCGGATGTAAGGTCTGACGACTCAGAAAATCCGCTTCCCAATTTTCCACTCCTGGGATGTGGATTGCAGACAAGTGGCAGGAGTGAGTCTCCGCCCATTGAATGATTTTGGTCACTTCTTCCATCGCCAGGGAACTCCTTGTTCCCCCCTGATGGTTGATGTACGCAACAGTCGTCATGTTGTCTGATTGAAACCGTATGAACTTGGCCTTTGCTAGCTGAGGCCAAGCCTTGAGAGCATTGAATATCGCTCTCAGTTCCAGAATATTTATCGGTAGAAGAGATTCTTCCCGAGACCAAAGACCCTGAGCTTTCAGGGGTCCCCATACCGCGCCCCAGACCATCAGACTGGCGTCGGTCGTGACAATGACCCACTCTGGTCTGCGGAAGCTCATCCCCTGTGACAGGTTGTCCAGGGACAGCCACCAACGGAGTGAATCTCTGGTCCTCTGATTTACTTGTATCGTCGGAGACAAGTCTGTATAGTCCCCATTCCACTGACTGAGCATGCACAGTTGTAATGGTCTTAGATGAATGCGCGCAAAAGGAACTATGTCCATTGCCGCTACCATCAAACCTATTACTTCCATGCACTGCGCTATGGAAGGAAGAGGAACGGAATGAAGAATTTGACAAGAGTTTAGAAGTTTTGTTTTTCTGGCCTCTGTCAGAAAAATCCTCATTTCTAAGGAGTCTATTATTGTTCCCAAGAAGGGAACCCTTGTTGACGGAGATAGAGAACTCTTTTCTACGTTCACTTTCCAACCATGAGATCTGAGAAAGGCCAGGACAATGTCCGTGTGAGCCTTTGCTTGAGGAAGGGACGACGCTTGAATCAGAATGTCGTCCAAGTAAGGTACTACTGCAATGCCCCTTGGTCTTAGCACCGCTAGAAGGGACCCTAGTACCTTTGTGAAAATCCTTGGAGCAGTGGCTAATCCGAACGGAAGTGCCACGAACTGGTAATGCTTGTCCAGGAATGCGAACCTTAGGAACAGATTGGAGTAGAACCCCATCCCTTGTTCTCCTAATGGAACAGGATGAATCACTCCCATTCTTAACAGGTCTTCTACACAATGTAAGAATGCCTGTTTTTTTATGTGGTCTGAAGACAATTGAGACCTGTGGAACCTCCCCCTTGGGGGAAGCCCCTTGAAGTCCAGAAGATAACCTTGGGAGACTATTTCTAGCGCCCAAGGATCCAGAACATCTCTTGCCCAAGCCTGAGCGA
>NW_026511449.1:0-30367 GCF_027579735.1 Bombina bombina
TAAATTGGTACAAATTATTTTCCAATTGTGGCTTTATAATATGAGTATTGATAGATCCATTGACCAGTGTTTGCATGTGTAGAGAAATAATTGTGTATAGAGATGATATTATATAAAAAAAAAGGTGCCTTTTGTGATACTAATTATCTTCAATGTGTAAGTGGAAAAAATGATATTAATAGTGCATATATAATTTTATTCTATTGTTTGTATCTGCATATAGCCTTATAGAAAAAAACTCAGTGATTTAAGGTGGTAGTGTTTCCAGTTTTAAGGGTGCATTAATTTTGTGAATCTTCAATATTTTAAGGATTTTTTCTAAAAGCAAGTGCGTGATGATGTGCTAATTTCCTATAGAGAACTTCTGTGTAAATGTAGGTGTAGTGTTTAGGTGACTGATTAATTGATAGGATTGTGTCAAAAAACAGTGACAAAAAAATAATAATAAATGACTCTAACTGATATAATCAAAAGAATATGAAATTTATTTAAAAAAATTGTTATTAGAATCTCTTATATTTGGTAATTACCACTAAATGTCAGAATTTTTCTGGGACGTCTCCCAGATGTAATATAAATATTCAGATGACCATATAAAAGAACTCAATATGTGTCAAGATTATTATAAAAAATATATAATGAACACAAAATCAAAATAAAAAATCAACAATAAAAAATCAAAATTCAACAATAAAAAAGAGTCCGTTTTTATAAAACTTGAGATAGGGTTCCAAATATCTCTTTGTATTATTTGGGGAATTCAAAACAGGTTGTTATATTATTTGCTTCTTATATTGCTTAATACCGCTCTTAGTGCTGTGCACGCGGCAAGAGAAACAGAGAAGTAACTATGTATGTCCAAAAGCAAGGCTAAACTTTTAGCTGTTACAAACACTCTTGCTTGGAGCTTAATCAATATATAATCCCAGACAGTTTAGCTTTCATGTACCGCTCTTAGTGCTGTGCATGCGGTAATTTCAGCGCCTTATTGTATCCTTCAAAGAGGTTAGGATTATTTTATATTCACCTTTCCAATGTGGTTATCAACTTTGTTGTACTCCCAGTTCTTTAGTGTTATGGCAGACCGCTTACTGCTTCTCCATATTGTTCTTTCACTCCGTTGTCCGTTCTCGGCGTCTGACGTCACACTCCTTCGTGGGAGGTCGTCTTTCAGTGGCAGTGAAATCGCTATTATGTATACGGTCACTTTTTGTTGAGAATAAAAACTGCACTTAGTGCTATGCACGCAGTTGGTGAAAGGGATCCTTTATAATTCCCCAATTGGTGGTGTAATAGAATTGTAAAAATAAAAATAATAACCCGGGTTATTTTTGATGATCAATATGTCAGATAAAATATGAATATAAGTTCATAGATAAAATGAAAGTCACACAGCTCGACGCGTTTCGCTCTTACCAGAGCTTTATCAAGATGCTGGTGACTATTAGATTCTCTCCTTTTAAATATCCTACTTGATCCTTATTGGTTGTCTCTTAATTCTCTGTAAAGGTGGATCTTTCAGCCTTTTCATTGTTACTTCATTGTTGTACCTGTTATTTCCATATGAGTAAGTGATTTAACTTCGTTGTTTTACACCTTTTTATGTGTTTATCTAGTAAATTTGGAACCCTATTAGTTATGGATAGGCAGAAATTCAATATTTCCCATTTTTTTCACATTTGGAATTTGTATTCAGAAAATTATTTCTTTAAGGTGGTATTACAAAATATCCCTTTATAGTGTCGATATTCCTTATTACATGTAACAAAAAAATCTTTATCTAGCTATCTTAAAGGGCTTTACAGAATGTCAATTTGTTCTCATTGTTTGTATAAGCAGAACTACTTTCTCAGACTTTTATGTAGTTAATATCTAAATGGAATTTGAATTACCTTCTTTTCTTAATATGATACATATTGGTATTCCTAAATCTAATGTTGAATTGTTGTGGTCCTTATTGTGGATATTTATCCATGTATTTATGCCCTAATTTCTAAGTGACTTAAAATTATATGTATCCATTTATTTAGCAAGTATATTAGGATGTATATGTGCCACTATCTGGAATTATGCATGAGTCAATAAGGATTATTTCTTATGTTATATGTGTGTTTGAATGGAGGAGGATTGTGTCATATTTTTTATGGGATATGTGTTATGTTTCAGAAATTTATAACTCAAAAAGGAATGGAGACAGATCTAGTTCAGAATTTAAACCTAGTGGAGACAGGGTGTTATATAGATATATCAGCTCAGCTTCTTTTATCAACAACTTTTTTTCCATATTCCCTCCTCTCCAGTGTCTTTGTACTTTTTTTATGCCCCAATATGTTAGGTCTTTGTTGTTTCCTTTGTGTACATTCTTAAAATGTTTGTATAGGTATGTGTTATCCATTCCATTTTTTATATTATTTAGATGCTCCCTAATTCGATCTTTTAACATTCTTTTGGTTTCCCCAAAGTAAAATAGATTGCACGAACATTTTAGGATATATATTACATTTTTTGTTGTACATCTAATAATCTCTTTAATTTGAAAAATTTCTTCTGAATCATTTATTTTTAAATTGGTAATTTTTTTACTATGATTACAGGCCTTACAAGTGTAACAAGGGAAGAAGCCTCTTACATTTTTACCCATTAGATCTTTCTGTATTTTTTGGCCTATCCTTGGTTGTTTAAGATCACTTGGGGCCAGAATAGATTTTAAATTATTCGCTTTTTTGAATATAAACTTTGGGTTTTCTGAAATTTTATCTCCCAGGATTTTATCCTCCCTTATTATGTGCCAGTACTTTTTAATGATTTTTTTAATGATATTATGATCTGCGTTATACTCTGTTATAAACGGTATTTCAATTTTTTCTTCTGTATTTTTTTGGTGATTTCTCTTTATATGTGAGTAATTCATCCCTTTTTGTATTCTTGGCTTTATTTAATGCCTTTTTAGTGGTTTCTGATTTATACCCTCTGGCCAGGAATTTATTTTCTAGCTTTTCCGCCTGTTCTTCAAAGTCAAAAGATCTCGAGCAGTTCTTTTTTATACGGAGAAATTGACCTAATGGGATATTCTGTTTCCATAGGTCTAAGTGGCAGCTTTTTGAATGTACATAATTGTTTGCGTCAGTTTTTTTGAAATTAGTTTTTGTCTCTATTTTGTTTTCTATGACCATTATTTCTAAGTCTAGAAAGATTATTGTTTCCTTGCTACAGTTTGAGGTAAATTTTAGGCCCCAGGTGTTGTTGTTCATATTATCTAGCATGTTTGTTAATCCTTCTTGTGTCCCTTCCCATATAATTAACAGGTCGTCTATATACCTCCTATAGAGCACAAGGTTTGCGCCATAGTTATTCTTACTGAAGAAATCATCTTCCCAAGACCCCATAAATAGGTTTTCATAACTTGGCGCAAACCTTGTGCCCATAGCTGTACCCTCTATCTGGAGGTAAAATTGTTTTTCAAAGGCAAAATAATTATTTTCCAGTATATATCTCATACTTTTTATGATGAAATTTCTATGTTGATCTGTCATGAGTTTGTCTGTTTTAAGGAAGGATTCTGCTGCTAGTAGTCCTTTAGAATGGTTGATAGTGGTGTATAATGAAGTTACATCTGCCGTGGCCAGGATCATCTTATCATTCCATTTTATAGACTCTAAAGTATTTAGTACTTGTGTTGAGTCTCTGAGGTATGATTTTAAAGTTTTTACATGGGTTTGTAAGAAATTGTCTACATATTTTGATAAATTGGCTGATGGGGAATCGATTCCAGAAATGATAGGTCTGCCAGGGGGATTAGTCGTACTCTTATGTATTTTTGGCAGAAAGTAAAAAATCGGAATTTTTGGGTATTTTGGTGTTAGAAATTAAAATTCTTTTTTGTTGAGTATTCCTGATTTTTCACCTTCTGCCAACAATTTATTAAGATTTTTCTTGAATTTTTCTGTCGGATCAGACTCCAGTTTTTTGTATGTGTTAGTGTCCCCTAATAATCTGTGTGCTTCTTTCAGATAGTTGTCAGTGTCCATGAGGACAATCCCTCCCCCTTTGTCCGCCATTTTAATCGTTATTTTTTCATTCTTTCTCAAGTTTTCCATCACTGTTTTTTCTTTAAGACTCATATTATAGTTTTTAATCTTTGGTAGATTATATTTTCTTACTTCTTTACAGGCTAATTTTTCGAATGTTTCTAGCATATTTCCCTTGGCATGTATGGGGTTAAACTTTGATTTGGCTTTAAGGTCTGTATGTGTAATCATATCACTATTTACTGTCTTATGGTTTGTCTGTCTTTCTATGGGATTTTTTAGGAAGAATCTCTTTATGGTCAGATTTCTTACAAATTTTTTTATATGAATGTGTGTATTGAACTTATTCATTCTAACTGTTGGGGCGAAGGTTAACCCTAGGCTCAAAACTCTTTTCTCTTCCTCCTTTAAAGTAGTACTGCTTAAATTAAAAATCCCACTATGTGTATCTATTATCTCCATCTTTTTGCTTCATTTGGTATATCCTCGTCCTCTCTTTCCTCTTGATTTCTTCTCTTTCTTGGGTTTTGTTCTCTTTCTTGCCTGATTGTATCTCTTGAAGTGCCCTCCCTCAGAGGGCTCTTCTCTAAAAAAGTCACCTCATCATTAGTCAATTTTTCTATCATAGGAATTGAATCTCTAGGAGTTTCAGGGTAATTATGTGTGGAGTCCCTTAGTTTTTCAAATCTATTATATGTTGGTGTAACCCATCTTTCCCCTTGTCTATTATCGTCCCATCTTTGAGTTCTTCTGGGATATTCCCAGTTAGATCTATCATCTCTCTGATGGTGTGGTCTAAATGTATTATGTTGGAATTCAGATTGAAAATGTTCCTTATCCCTATATCTCGGGTACCATGGTCTATGATCTTGTGTATTTCTATTTTGAAATCTGTTATAATTATAGCTCTCATTAAATGTATTATAATGTTGGTTGTAATTTCTCCTATAGTCCTGTCTTTTATCTCTATTATAGAATCTGTTTTGCTCATAATTATCCTTATATGTATTCCGATTTCTTATAGTATACTCATATTCATTATGTGGATTTGTTTTTTTATGTGTTTGTTCCTCTTTCTGTTCTTTTATATATGTGTTACTTGGTTTATTTCCTTTATCTTCATTTCCATTTAAATCTTCATTTATGTCCCTCTCCATTTTGCCCCATTTTGTTCTTAAGAGGTCTTTATTGAGATTTGCTAGTTTGTCAATGATGATTTTTTGTTTTTCTTTATATTCATTACTTTCTTTCTTCTCTTTTAGTTTTTCTTTTATCTCTAAAATGTTTGCTTCAATTTCTATGAGTGTTTCTTTCCTAGATCTTTTTAAAATGTCTATCAATGTGTTAGAGGCTTTTTTTAGAGTGTCCGTCCATTCATTTTGAAATTTTTCAGCTAATGGGAAAGTGCAATTCTTATTTATTTTTAAGCCTTTAGGGATTATGTTTTTTGATGTGTATCGATTAAGGAATATTAATTCCATTTTTTGTTTCAATTCCTTTATAATGTGTGTTTCTAACTTACTCATTAGGTCTGAAGTTTTTTCTATTCTGTTGAGACTAGTTGTTTGGTAATTATCATCTTTCATTTCTGAAAAGATCTGATCTCTATAATCAAAGATATCTTCCATGTTTATAAACGATTAATATTATTCCTGCTGCTACTATTACCTGAAGGAAAAATACAATTTTTAATTTAGAATTTCTTACAAACCCATGTAAAAACTTTAAAATCATACCTCAGAGACTCAACACAAGTACTAAATACTTTAGAGTCTATAAAATGGAATGATAAGATGATCCTGGCCACGGCAGATGTAACTTCATTATACACCACTATCAACCATTCTAAAGGACTACTAGCAGCAGAATCCTTCCTTAAAACAGACAAACTCATGACAGATCAACATAGAAATTTCATCATAAAAAGTATGAGATATATACTGGAAAATAATTATTTTGCCTTTGAAAAACAATTTTACCTCCAGATAGAGGGTACAGCTATGGGCACAAGGTTTGCGCCAAGTTATGCAAACCTATTTATGGGGTCTTGGGAAGATGATTTCTTCAGTAAGAATAACTATGGCGCAAACCTTGTGCTCTATAGGAGGTATATAGACGACCTGTTAATTATATGGGAAGGGACACAAGAAGGATTAACAAACATGCTAGATAATATGAACAACAACACCTGGGGCCTAAAATTTACCTCAAACTGTAGCAAGGAAACAATAATCTTTCTAGACTTAGAAATAATGGTCATAGAAAACAAAATAGAGACAAAAACTCATTTCAAAAAAACTGACGCAAACAATTATGTACATTCAAAAAGCTGCCACTTAGACCTATGGAAACAGAATATCCCATTAGGTCAATTTCTCCGTATAAAAAAGAACTGCTCGAGATCTTTTGACTTTGAAGAACAGGCGGAAAAGCTAGAAAATAAATTCCTGGCCAGAGGGTATAAATCAGAAACCACTAAAAAGGCATTAAATAAAGCCAAGAATACAAAAAGGGATGAATTACTCACATATAAAGAGAAATCACCAAAAAATACAGAAGAAAAAATTGAAATACCGTTTATAACAGAGTATAACGCAGATCATAATATCATTAAAAAAATCATTAAAAAGTACTGGCACATAATAAGGGAGGATGAAATCCTGGGAGATAAAATTTCAGAAAACCCAAAGTTTATATTCAAAAAAGCGAATAATTTAAAATCTATTCTGGCCCCAAGTGATCTTAAACAACCAAGGATAGGCCAAAAAATACAGAAAGATCTAATGGGTAAAAATGTAAGAGGCTTCTTCCCTTGTTACACTTGTAAGGCCTGTTATCATAGTAAAAAAATTACCAATTTAAAAATAAATGATTCAGAAGAAATTTTTCAAATTAAAGAGATTATTAGATGTACAACAAAAAATGTAATATATATCCTAAAATGTTCGTGCAATCTATTTTACTTTGGGGAAACCAAAAGAATGTTAAAAGATCGAATTAGGGAGCATCTAAATAATATAAAAAATGGAATGGATAACACATACCTATACAAACATTTTAAGAATGTACACAAAGGAAACAACAAAGACCTAACATATTGGGGCATAAAAAAAGTACAAAGACACTGGAGAGGAGGGAATATGGAAAAAAAAGTTGTTGATAAAAGAAGCTGAGCTGATATATCTATATAACACCCTGTCTCCACTAGGTTTAAATTCTGAACTAGATCTGTCTCCATTCCTTTTTGAGTTATAAATTTCTGAAACATAACACATATCCCATAAAAAATATGACACAATCCTCCTCCATTCAAACACACATATAACATAAGAAATAATCCTTATTGACTCATGCATAATTCCAGATAGTGGCACATATACATCCTAATATACTTGCTAAATAAATGGATACATATAATTTTAAGTCACTTAGAAATTAGGGCATAAATACATGGATAAATATCCACAATAAGGACCACAACAATTCAACATTAGATTTAGGAATACCAATATGTATCATATTAAGAAAAGAAGGTAATTCAAATTCCATTTAGATATTAACTACATAAAAGTCTGAGAAAGTAGTTCTGCTTATACAAACAATGAGAACAAATTGACATTCTGTAAAGCCCTTTAAGATAGCTAGATAAAGAATTTTTTGTTACATGTAATAAGGAATATCGACACTATAAAGGGATATTTTGTAATACCACCTTAAAGAAATAATTTTCTGAATACAAATTCCAAATGTGAAAAAAATGGGAAATATTGAATTTCTGCCTATCCATAACTAATAGGGTTCCAAATTTACTAGATAAACACATAAAAAAGGTGTAAAACAACGAAGTTAAATCACTTACTCATATGGAAATAACAGGTACAACAATGAAGTAACAATGAACAGGCTGAAAGATCCACCTTTACAGAGAATTAAGAGACAACCAATAAGGATCAAGTAGGATATTTAAAAGGAGAGAATCTAATAGTCACCAGCATCTTGATAAAGCTCTGGTAAGAGCGAAACGCGTCGAGCTGTGTGACTTTCATTTTATCTATGAACTTATATTCATATTTTATCTGACATATTGATCATCAAAAATAACCCGGGTTATTATTTTTATTTTTACAATTCTATTACACCACCAATTGGGGAATTATAAAGGATCCCTTTCACCAACTGCGTGCATAGCACTAAGTGCAGTTTTTATTCTCAACAAAAAGTGACCGTATACATAATAGCGATTTCACTGCCACTGAAAGACGACCTCCCACGAAGGAGTGTGACGTCAGACGCCGAGAACGGACAACGGAGTGAAAGAACAATATGGAGAAGCAGTAAGCGGTCTGCCATAACACTAAAGAACTGTGAGTACAACAAAGTTGATAACCACATTGGAAAGGTGAATATAAAATAATCCTAACCTCTTTGAAGGATACAATAAGGCGCTGAAATTACCGCATGCACAGCACTAAGAGCGGTACATGAAAGCTAAACTGTCTGGGATTATATATTGATTAAGCTCCAAGCAAGAGTGTTTGTAACAGCTAAAAGTTTAGCCTTGCTTTTGGACATACATAGTTACTTCTCTGTTTCTCTTGCCGCGTGCACAGCACTAAGAGCGGTATTAAGCAATATAAGAAGCAAATAATATAACAACCTGTTTTGAATTCCCCAAATAATACAAAGAGATATTTGGAACCCTATCTCAAGTTTTATAAAAACGGACTCTTTTTTATTGTTGATTTTTGATTTTTTATTGTTGATTTTTGATTTTGATTTTGTGTTCATTATATATTTTTTATAATAATCTTGACACATATTGAGTTCTTTTATATGGTCATCTGAATATTTATATTACATCTGGGAGACGTCCCAGAAAAATTCTGACATTTAGTGGTAATTACCAAATATAAGAGATTCTAATAACAATTTTTTTAAATAAATTTCATATTCTTTTGATTATATCAGTTAGAGTCATTTATTATTATTTTTTTGTCACTGTTTTTTGACACAATCCTATCAATTAATCAGTCACCTAAACACTACACCTACATTTACACAGAAGTTCTCTATAGGAAATTAGCACATCATCACGCACTTGCTTTTAGAAAAAATCCTTAAAATATTGAAGATTCACAAAATTAATGCACCCTTAAAACTGGAAACACTACCACCTTAAATCACTGAGTTTTTTTCTATAAGGCTATATGCAGATACAAACAATAGAATAAAATTATATATGCACTATTAATATCATTTTTTCCACTTACACATTGAAGATAATTAGTATCACAAAAGGCACCTTTTTTTTTATATAATATCATCTCTATACACAATTATTTCTCTACACATGCAAACACTGGTCAATGGATCTATCAATACTCATATTATAAAGCCACAATTGGAAAATAATTTGTACCAATTTAAGAAAATTCGATAAAATTAAACCACATCCCTTAAGTGTACCACGCCCCTATATAGACAAAATCCTTTTGATTATTTTCAATACCCACTGTGTATATATATATATATATATATATATATATATATATATATATATATATATATATATATATAATATATATAATATATATAATATATATATATATATATATAAATATACCTATAGGTATATTTATACCTATATATATATATATATATATATATAGGTATCTCACACTAAATGCTTGCAATACTATTAAGATGTTACAAAAATACAGGTTGCAGAATTAAGGTTTATTGACTATGAGATAATGATCCGTGTCAATTATGATTAAGCAATAATTGTTTTTGTTGCTTTAAACCTTGCTGCTGATATTTCACCAATCCGAATTAAGGGTGGGACTTAAATACATGTGGAATCCCTGCTAGGAAATACGCCCTAAGGACGCCCTTAGGACGCTAACTAATGTGGGGGGTGAAACAACCGTTGGGGTGTGACGTCACAGACGTGTTACCTAGCCAGCATCAAGCTATATGCGGCTGAAATATATGTCTCTGAATTATTTGAATACTCAGTCCTCAAAGGATGGATACAAGCTACATGAACTCCTAATAATCTATGAAGGAATGATGATGCTGAACTTCCTCTAAAGGAAAGTACTTTTTTTTGCATCTTTAAAACATCACTTAGCTAAATATAGATCTGCTCAAGTCCTTACAGGCTAACGGAACTGTCCTGCATCTGTGAACTGCAGCGCTCTTTTCAATTGTGACAACACTTATGATAAGCCTTAACATAGCCAGATGATGTGTTAAAAGGATGGTATGTTTAATATAAAGGTCTGCACCATCTGCACATTTCAAAATAATTGCTATTTCCTCTCCCCATCTCATGTACATAAATATACAGTATAGAGGTATAGATACAGTTTATATTGTTCCAAAATACCATCAGATATACTGTATGTAAAAACTTTTTTAAGTTAGTGCAAGGGTGAAAACAGTTTACTTTCAACTTGTAATACGATCACAACCCTATGCACACAAAAAGCTTACTGCTAGCGCAGTTAATGATCAAGCAGCATTGGTAAATAGTGCTCCATTTATAATCTGGTCCATAATTTGCTGGGGGGAGGGTGGAATGGCTGTATGCACCTGTTCTAAGTAGTGATGTCATGGTTCTATAACACAGAGTATCCTCTAGGGACTCTCCTCAGTTCTGGGAATAAATGGGTGGACAATTACTATGTATATTATTTTGGACCAGTCAGCAGAGGGTGGAAATTAGAACATTCAACAAAGGGACTCCTATGCTTATTCTTGATCTACTGCATTTGGGTGCATATCTTACTTTGGATTAAAGTTGGAGGATTGTCATCTGTGATTTGTGAGTACAAACTAAAATATTCATTACTGAAGGCTTCTCCATTTGCCTTCTTGTTTATGTGATGCATACTTGATATACCACAACACCTGTAGGCTCTACAATAAGCAGCATGTAGTTCCAGTATGTGAAAGAAGTTGCTATGCTAAATTTTAAAATAAGTAAACTGTATGGTATGTCTTTGTTATATGTTTGGCAGATTTGGATCGTCCAGAACTGAACCTAGTAGAAACTTATGAAAATACTTTGGAAGCATATTGATAATGAAGTTGTGTCTGAATATATATATTCAGATTACTGGTTATGTGAGTAGCACAATGAAATACTAAAATCTGTATATATTTATACTGTTTACATCCAGTAATGTATCCATGTAACCACTTTTGCAGTTTGGTGAAGCCTGAGCTTGGTAGCTGTATTCTAAGGGGCCTATCTATCAAGCACTGGATGGAGCTTGATGCCCCTTGTTTCTGGCGAGCCTGCACTACTGACCGCTACACTCAGAGGAGTACTGAGAACAGTCTTGACAAAGGTCCCTGAAACGTTGACTGAACCTATGAATCAATAAATTATTTTTGCTAATTAAGACCTGTGAGTGCCTCTTCTTTTGAAAAGTTTCTACCTACCTACCATAGAGTGCACCCAGGCAATACAACTAACAGTGAGTGTTTGGATCCCACAACTATATATATATATATATTTATATTTATTTACATATTTGTTGTTTTAGTAAAGTTTTAATGACCTTCCATATTTATTTTTTGGTCTCTTTATTAAGATACAAACAGAAAATACAGGACATATGTACACAAATATAAAAAAAAAAATTTCAGTACAAAATGGCTTCTACAGGCTATAGTCAGTATTTAGTTTGACCTCCCTTTGCAATATCGCCAAAACCACTGGCAGAAATGCAGCCCCATACCAGGACAGACCCTCCACCATGTTTCACTGAAGGCCGCAAGTACCCATTCTTCCATCTCTCTAAAACTCTTCTTCCCACATATTGTCGATGATTGGACCCACAAATTTCAAACTTGGATTTGTCACTCCATAATACTCTTTTTTCTACTTATCTTCATTCCAATCTTTGTGAGATTTAGTATATCTTAGCTTTTTCACCCTGTTTCCCTTCTAAAAAAGGGGTTTCTTGCCTGCTACCCTTCCACAAAGACCATTCCTGATCAAGCTTCTACAGACTGTAGAAGGGTCAACTCGGCAGCCCGATGAAGCTGCCAGATGCTGAGACAGTTCCTTGCTGAAGAAACTCTGAATAACTTCTCATCAGATTTTGAAAGTTTTCTTGGCCTTCCAATCCTTTTTTTGTTCTTGACCTCTCCTGATTCTTCAAATTTCTTTATAACAGCTTGAAAACTACATCTTGAGTATCCAGTGTGTTTGCTGATTTTTCTTTGAGAGTGGCTTTGCTGATGAAAAAGTATGATTTTTTTTGTCTGTCATATTTTGTGATCTTTGGCATTAAGAATGAAATTAAATGATTGAAAGTTGGTCTTATTAGCAAGCTTCCAATGAATTAGACTCATACCATATGTATATGTAAGGCTCAATCATGTCTTGCTTAAACCTGGTGTAATATACCTTTTTCATAGCAATCATTTTGACATGAAATAGTAGGACAAATACAGGTGTTAGCAATGACGTTAATTAGGATTCCATTCCATTTAGGTGTATGAGAGCCAGGTTCCTGCTATTGCTCAAGTGTAAACACTAAATACTTACTATTTTAGCCTATAAAAGCTGTTATATTCTGATTTTTTTTTTTAGTTTTTTGATACTGCATATAAATATTCTCTATTTTCTGGTTGTATTCTAATAAAGAGACTGGGAAATAATTATATGGTAATTTTACCATTGCTAAAACAACAAATCTAATGGTGGCCTAAGACTTTTGCACAGTACTTTATATATAGATAGATACACACACAAACATTCAAATACACATATACATATACAGCCCCCCACAGTCCAACACATTGTTATATATCAAATCCCTTTATATCACTGTTAAAACATTTATTTTAATTATATATATTTATGTTACATTTCATTTGTATAAAAATGAGGGAAATACTTTATTTCCATATAAGATACATATATTCAGGCATTAGCATTATTTTACGTGGCACTCAAGGGCAACACAACTCAGTGCTTGCATTATAAGCGATAATAGCACACCATGCACTATCCATTACAAGTATAGAATGAGCTACAAAAACATGTCAGATGTGTTAAGATTATCTGGTAACTTTTCTTTTTACCGTTAACTTGTTATACCAGATAATGCATTATTTTAAGCATAGGCTAATGATATTGCATGCTGTGGTCCACTGTAATCTATCCCTATATGTCTTGTATCAATTTGATAAGAAAGTTGTAGATTAAGCTTTTAAAACTATATTTCTTGATTCATTCCTAAAGAAATTGTGAATTACTATTTTGACTAGGCACAGAATTGTTGCGATAATGTGCAAATTCCTTATGAATTAAGATCTGCAGAGGGCGCACTACTTGTAAGAAGGTGGGGTCTGGATACAATATATAATAATTGCTATTGCAGTTAAACCTAATAATATAAATACCAATAGTAAAAGAGAATGGTGAAAGGTAAAAAGAGAATATATATTATATGTATATGTAGATATACGTGGTATGTGCACATATGAGCGACTCATGGTGCAGAAACTTCAATATTCAGATAAATATGTGTGTGTAAAGACTGCAAAGTCCAGCCTGTGTTAATTGCACTACATCACAGTGCATATTACCTTGTGAGTAGCCAATCCATTTGGCAGCACTTTATACACACATTTTCATTTGAATATTTAAGTTTCTGCAGCATGAGGTGCTCTTCTTTATTTTTCTTCTTACAGAATTATTGTTACTATTCATTTTCTCTTTTCTTGCATATTAAGGTCTGCATCACCAACTGAAATATAATATCTTTTTAATATTGAATTTGGATTTAAAGCTATTTCCTCATTTTTAGAGAGAGAGACACACACACACACATATACTGTTTATATATATATATATATATACAGGGAGTGCAGAATTATTAGGCAAATTAGTATTTTGACCACATCATCCTCTTTATGCATGTTGTCTTACTCCAAGCTGTATAGGCTCGAAAGCCTACTACCAATTAAGCATATTAGGTGATGTGCATCTCTGTAATGAGAAGGGGTGTGGTCTAATGACATCAACACCCTATATCAGGTGTGCATAATTATTAGACAACTTCCTTTCCTTTGGTAAAATGGGTCAAAAGAACTACTTGACAGGCTCAGAAAAGTCAAAAATAGTGAGATATCTTGCAGAGGGATGCAGCACTCTTAAAATTGCAAAGCTTCTGAAGCGTGATCATCAAACAATCAAGCTTTTCATTCAAAAAAGTCAACAGGGTCGCAAGAAGCGTGTGGAAAAATCAAGGCACAAAATAACTGCCCATGAACTGAGAAAAGTCAAGCGTGCAGCTGCCAAGATGCCACTTGCCACCAGTTTGGCCATATTTCAGAGCTGCAACATCACTGGAGTGCCCAAAAGCACAAGGTGTGCAATACTCAGAGACATGGCCAAGGTAAGAAAGGCTGAAAGACGACCACCACTGAACAAGACACACAAGCTGAAACGTCAAGACTGGGCCAAGAAATATCTCAAGACTGATTTTTCTAAGGTTTTATGGACTGATGAAATGAGAGTGAGTCTTTATGGGCCAGATGGATGGGCCCGTGGCTGGATTGGTAAAGGGCAGAGAGCTCCAGTCCGACTCAGACGCCAGCAAGGTGGAGGTGGAGTACTGGTTTGGGCTGGTATCATCAAAGATGAGCTTGTGGGGCCTTTTCGGGTTGAGGATGGAGTCAAGCTCAACTCCCAGTCCTACTGCCAGTTTCTGGAAGACACCTTCTTCAAGCAGTAGTACAGGAAGAAGTCTGCATCCTTCAAGAAAAACATGATTTCCATGCAGGACAATGCTCCATCACACGCGTCCAAGTACTCCACAGCGTGGCTGGCAAGAAACTGTATAAAAGAAAAAAATCTAATGACATGGCCTCCTTGTTCACCTGATCTGAACCCCATTGAGAACCTGTGGTCCATCATCAAATGTGAGATTTACAAGGAGGGAAAACAGTACACCTCTCTGAACAGTGTCTGGGAGGCTGTGGTTGCTGCTGCACGCAATGTTGATGGTGAACAGATCAAAACACTGACAGAATCCATGGATGGCAGGCTTTTGAGTGTCCTTGCAAAGAAAGGTGGCTATATTGGTCACTGATTTGTTTTTGTTTTGTTTTTGAATGTCAGAAATGTATATTTGTGAATGTTGAGATGTTATATTGGTTTCACTGGTAAAAATAAATAATTGAAATGGGTATATATTTGTTTTTTGTTAAGTTGCCTTATGCACAGTAATAGTCACCTGCACACACAGATATCCCCCTAAAATAGCTATAACTAAAAACAAACTAAAAACTACTTCCAAAACTATTCAGCTTTGATATTAAGGAGTTTTTTGGGTTCATTGAGAACATGGTTGTTGTTCAATAATAAAATTAATCCTCAAAAATACAACTTGCCTAATAATTCTGCACTCCCTGTATATACATATATATACTGTATATCACTATACACACACACACATATATATATATATATATATATATATATATATATATATATATATATATATATATATATATATATATAAATACAAAAGGAAAAAAGTAGATGGCTCAAGCACTTTTTTTTTTAAAGTGAAATAACCTTTACTAAGGTGACATAATGAACAGACAGCGACGTTTCGGGTAACGCAGACCCTTAATCATGATATATATATATATATATATATATATATATACTAGCTGTTGCCCGCGGCTTTGCTCGCATGGATTTTGTGATTTGTAAAAAATAGCGAAAAACCTGACCAACAACTCGCAACAACATGTAAGCTCACGTGTGTGCCGTTCAGGTTGCAAACTCGCTGACATGAACTTCTTGAGTTTTGGTTAATTCTCGGTTTTTCTCATAATCCAAATAACTATTTTTATGTCTGTAACATCTTTGGTTTTTGAGATATAGGTATCCTCATAACTCACCCCCCTTTTGACCCTCCTTAAAGGGACACTCAAGTCAAAATTAAACTTCATGATTCAGATACAGCATGCAATTTTAAATAACTTTCCAATTTACCTCCATTAACAAAATGTGCACAGTCTTTTAATATTTACACTTTTTGAGTCACCAACTCCTACTGAGCATGTGCAAGAATTCACAGCAAATATGATACAGGGGGATTGGAAATAGACATAACTGCAATTTATTTTAAAAAATCTACTACTCTTTCAGAGTAAGTGCTATTGCATTGTCTTCTTATCATGCATTTGTTGATTATGCAAATCTACTGTATTGACTAGTCCTTTAAGTGGATGTTTGAGAGATGGTAAAACAAGTGTTTATTTTTAAAGGAGAATGTAAATAACAATTTTCATGTCTGTAAATTTTTTGGTTTTTGAGATACAGGTATCCTCATAAATCACCCCCTTAAGTGGATGTTTGAGAAATGGTAAAACATGTGTTTCTTTATATTTAAAGAAGAATTTAGATTTTCACGTCTGTAACATCGTCGGTTTTTGAGATATTGGTATCCTCATAAATTGGACCCCCACTTTTAACCCCCCTTTAAGTGGTAAAACACGTGTTTCTTTATTTTTCAAGAAGTATCTAAATACAAATTTTCACGTCTGTAACATCATCGGTTTTTGAGATATAGGTATCCTCATAAATCACCCCCCCCTCTTTTGACCCCCTTTAGTGGATTTTGGGGAATGGTAAAACATGTGTTTCTTTATTTTTCAAGGAGTATCTAAATACAAATGTTCACGTCTGTAACATCATCGGTTTTTGAGATATAGGTATCCTCATAAATCACCCCCACTCTTTTGAACCCCCCTTTAGTGGATTTTGGTGAAATGGTAAAATACGTCTTTCTTTATTTTTCGAAAAGACTCTAAATACCAATGTTCACGTCTGTAACGTCGTCGGTTTTTGAGATATAGGTATCCTCATAAATCAGCCCCCCCTTTTTACCCCCGTTAAGTGGATTTTCTGGAAATAAGAAAACACGTGTTTCTTTATTTTTCAAGTAGAACCTAAATACCAATTTTCACATCTGCAACATCGTGTTTTTTTTTTAAATATAGGTATCCTCATAAATCTGCCCCCCCCTCTTTTGACCCCCCTTAAGTGGATTTTCGGGAAATGTTAAATCATGTGTTTCTTTATTTTTCAAGGAGAATCTAAATACCAATTTTCACATCTGTAACATCTTTTATTTTTGAAATATAGGTATCCTCATAAATACCCCCCCCCTTCTGACCCCCCTTTAAGTGGATTTTTTTGAAATGTTAAAGCACATATTTCTTTATTTTTAAAGAAGAATCTAAATACCAATTTTCACGTTTGTAGCATTGTTGGTTTTTGAGATATAGGTATCCTCATAAATCAGCCCTCTCTTTTGACCCCCCTTCACCCCCTTAGGGACGTAATTTCCAAAAATCCTTCCTTAGTGGGTGCTAATTCATAAAAACAATGTACCTTCCAAATTTCACGTTCCTAGGTTAAACGGTTTGTGCTGGGCTTTGATGAGTCAGTCAGTCAGGACTTCTGCTTAAGCAAAGTCGTCTGTAGTAACATTTCTTTGGTTAACGCGCTAATGGACTTGTAATATCAAGTCATCAGCTAAAGTTAGTGTGTTCCAGCGATATTGTGTATAGCTTCCCTATTATTAGCATTAAACTTGTAATCTGGTTTTAACTCTTTAAGCCCCACACATAATTCACAACTTGTATATAGCGCTATCCATTGAAAGAATAGGGCAAGCTAAATAGATGCTGGCTGCTCTAAAAATTCTCTGGTTATTCTGTTTTACCATGAACTCAAAATATCAGACTGAGTGCTAATCATAGAGAGGTCCATCACCTTGCACTATCAATAGCACTCTTCTTGTAGTGTATGCTATAGTATTGTGTATCAAATAATCATGGTTTTCAATTTATTGCGTGGACATATTGCATTCGCATTGCAGTGAAGCTTTGCGCTCACGAGAGCATGCTTCCATAGGCTCCAATGGGAGTCTCATACTCATGCTGTGAGACACGTGAAGGGGGTAAGTCATGCAGCAATGGAACACACAGTCCCCATAGACCGCTATGTAAAGGCACTTTTCAGTGCCATTTTTTTATACACCCCAAACCCCCACACCTTCTTCAATTTTTTACAAAAAAGGACCTCACACTTTATTTTGGCACAATCGGGGGATATTTTAAAAATTAACCAGTCACTTGTAATGGCTAGTTAGTTAAAATTGCCCATTTACTGGCATGCAATAAATTAGCTCCCCATTTATAATCTAGCCCATTGTGTGATAGTATATGCATGATCCCTCTAGATATTCTTTTTAGTAATACAAAATAAAATGTCTTGCAATTTTTTAATATGAATATATTCTTAGTGTTTCAGACTTGAATGCAAATACAGTTGTATTAATATAGGGAAATAAAAACAAAGGAACTTTTACGGGAAAAACAGGTCTAAGCTATAAGGGTCTATACTGTGCCTAATGTTTGAAACAGATTCCCATTGTTTAGCAACTACAGTATGTAGTCACTATCAATAGCAGCTTGCACCAGATCAAACTCTTATTTGACATAATTAGAGAATTTATTAACCAGAAGAGTATAGCTTCAGTTATGAAAGTAAACCCTACTACTACAAACAGGATGTTTGTTTATTGACAACCAATAAGCATTGCTGTAAAAATTGTAAAAATATAGAAGAATCCCATACTGTACCCATACCACAGTATTGATGGGGACTGTAAGACACATCAGATAACAGTTATATGAACTGGTTTTAGGTTAAGCCATTTTGTAGTACTTTTTTATTATAATATTTAACTTTTTTATTTACTTTTGGAAGGTTTCAAGTTTTAGATGTGGTGGCTTAGGCCTTTGGGTTTTGTAAGTATAGTGGAGCATGCTATCTTTAGTTGTTAGGAGGCGTTATTGTGATTAGTAGGGACACATAGGGCTAGATTACAAGGGGTACGTTATTTGGCAATTCCCGTTTGCACATTAACTTCGCTAAAAGTAAGCTTTTTGCGTACCGGTAGCATGCGTATTACAAGTTGAAACTAAAACGTTTTCTACTCGATTGTGTTTAACCAAATGCACTAACCCGATATGAAATCTGAATTTCTTTTTAATGACATGGTGAGTCCACGGATCATCTAATTACTATTGGGAATATCACAGCAAAGCTGATAAATATCACCTCCCTTCCCTCCCAACCCAGTCATTCTCTTTGCCTACGTTAGAGCAAGGAGGTGGAAAATTAGGTGTTAGAAAAAGATCTTCAATCAAGAGTTTATTATTTTTAAAGTAGTACAAGATTGTGCTGCTTTGTCCTAGGGTGTAGCCGTAGTCCATATCAGTCTCTTCAGTAGTGCTTTTGGTGGCTTCAGAGCAATGGGAACTTGTGGGACATAATGCTCACTGCGCCTCCCATACATTTATGCTGCCCTAATCCTGGAAGACTGAGTAAGATTTCTCAGTCTTTATCTATTTTTCCACAGGTCCATGTGGGAGAGGACCTCACAAACCTAGTGAGCTGTCTTGCTGCCTGGCAGATTTATGAGGTAAGTGTTTACTTTATTTTTTCTGGGGCTAGAAGAAAAAGGACTCAGAAAAAGGTTGGGCACTTTTATTAAATGGGAAGAAATATGGCATTTATTATTTTCCTGGAACTATATGGTAATCCTTATGTACTTTAAAGTTATTATATAGGGCAACATTTGCAGGCACTGGGGATTAAGGAGAACAGGCTCAATGTTGGTGATACTTTCATTTATGATACAGCGTTTTCACTTAAGATGTCAGCTAACATGTTAGTTTGGACACCTCCATGATGGGCGGGACTTGTGTGGTGGTAGGATTATGTGCTGCGCACATATTTTCTCTCAGTTTCAATAAATATGATTGTGAGAATCTGCTTATTACAGTGTTTACTCAAAACAGAGTTTATATGGTTTCTGATTAATTCAACAGCTCTAGGTGCGGTTCCGGTTTCCATAGCGATTATTTCCAGTAATCCGACATCTTTGTACTGCTTAGTATCTTAAGCTGAGGTGTTAAAACTGTTGATGGGGGTTAAGTCTTTTTTTTTGCAGTGATAAATAAAGATATTACGTTTTCCCAGTTCAGTATAAAACGGTTCCGTTTTATCAGTACATAAAAATATAGCAGTTACCTTTTAAATGTTAAAGAGACAGTAACGTTGCCCTCTGTATGAAATTTTAATAACATTTTCTTTTTGGCTTATTTATTTCTGTTAGAGATTTACAGATATCAATTACGTGTTTTTTTATTTCAAAGAATAGAACTGTTCAAAAATATTTTAAAAGAACAGTAACGTTGCTTTCTGTATAAAAATTTAGAAATTATTTATATTTGTCTTATTTATTTCTGTTAGAAATTAAGACTCAGTTATAGATGACATAGTCCGCTAGTCCTTGTCTGTTCCTCCTGTTTGAGGTACACAAAATTTAAACATTTTTTGAGCCAATATTGTCTAGGAGTTTATTTTTGACAATGTTCAAAATATACCACAATTTCTCCTCAGGTGTCCCAAAATTGTTTTTTATAGTATACAGTGCCATGCTTTTCCTCCCAATTCCCTCGCTAGAGGGAGAGCGCACAAGGAAATATTAAAAGATCAGTGTGTAGGTTTCTGTCTCGACTGTATCTCTTCCGAGCTTTCCTATTCATAAGTATTGAAAAAGGATATTTTGGTATCTCCTGAGAGTAAGACCTCAGAATCAGACAGTGTAATTCCTTCTTCTGATGCTGGAGATTTAGGCTAGAGCACCTCCACTTACTACTTAAGTAGGCCTAGCTATCTAGGCTCAATTGCTAGAGCCACAGCCTGTTCCATTGAACATTCGGTGGGGAACTGCATCACATTACTGCACAGATTTTAACAGATGTCGGACTGTCTCCGGTCTATATCTGGACCCCCTTTAAGAGGTGAACTACTAGATCCGAAGAGCTCACTGACAGGAAATAGCTCTCAGGACCCTATAATTGGTGATTGTTGGAGAGGAGTGGTTAATATCACTCGTCTTTTAGCTGGATCATCCGGGATAGGAGCTTGCTATCACTGATCACCCCAAGCTTAGGGTGACTATGGAGCAGGAGCTGTTAGACACAGAAGATTCCAAGGAAATCAGAATAATCACGCAGCTTTACTTACCCAGCTGTACTGTGGCAGAAGGAAGATTAGTAAACAGTACTGCTTGTACACGCCGAGAGTCAAGCAACCACAGATAAGTAAACATTCATACTCTGGCATTTTTTAAACTACTTGTCGTAGGCTATACAGATACTGGCTGTTATCTCCGGGAGAATTTAGTAGTGTTTGTGTTTCTTATAATGTTGTTTGCCCAAGAGATTTAACTGTGTGCAAGGACGTGTTTGCTATCTGTTGAAAGGTCATAAGAAGAAATCTCTAGAGTTGGATTTTTTTTTCTATAGCTTAAAGTCCAATTAAAAGCTGGGCAAAGGAATAAAGAACTGGTCACTGAATGATGGTTTAAGATTTTCTCTTTAACTACGCTGGGTGTGCTAAGGAATACCTTATTGGATTATATATTTTGAGACTCTAGCTATTTTTCTTCTTTGTAGAAGGTTTGTTGTTTTTTTTTGCTTGTTTTCTCTCTTTTTTTTGTCTTTTCTTTCTCCTCCTTTTTTTTTCAAGGAGGAAGAAAGAAAAAAAAAGATAAATGTTGGAATTCAATGTCACATCACTATGCACTTGCGTTACATAATATGCTTGGGCTTACACAGTTAAGATCTAACAGTATAATTATTCTTGAGGATCACAAAATTTAAACGTATAGATCTTTCAGTATATTACTGCACACACTCCACCCTTCTTTTTTTAAAGGTTTTGGCTTATTATTGCCTAGGGAAAAATGTGTGTGGTCTATTAAGGCCTTGTTTTATACACAGATTTGTAAAAAGGGCCAGGTTATACATCTCTGGGCTAAAATAGCAGTGTAATATAATATTTATCTGTTATTACCTGCAAATGAAGGTTATACCTCTATTTGAGGGGCGAGTTTCAACTAGCTTTAAAATATCAGATTAGAAGTATCTGTAGCTCATTGAGATGTAGGTGCATAGTTAGTTAAATAAGAGATATATAATATATCTGCTAGTCTTCACTCTATATTAATTACTGTACAAGTAGACTTTTTAAGGTTCAGTTATATAGTCTGATTGAGAAATAAGAAATATTTTAGATTATCTCTCTGATTGAATTTATAGTTAACAGAGTATAGCAGAATTTGATATGTAAGCAATATCTAGAAGACCTAGAGCTTTATCTAGAAGGTTCTATCTTCTATTATCTAATATCTACTATAATTGTCAATTGTGTTGACAAGGGTCTTTTAAAATTCAGGTTATAAAGGTATTGTCATATATCATGTTTTATGAAGAAGGACATGTTTTACATTTGAAGGGACCTACTGCATATAAAAACTTTAGTAGATAGATGGGAATGGCCAATAAGGCTATGAAGGTCTAACTTTTTTTCTGAAAGGTCTGAGAATCGTTTTGCTTTATCAAAGGATTAACAGTTAATGAAGCTGCTACTTAGCAGGGAAAGTTATTAGCTAAGAGAAGGGGAGGTACTTAGTGAAAATATATTTGTTCTAGATAAGATAACATTCTGCTGTATCTAAATCAGGAATTGGCAAAATCTAGATAAAAAAAAAAGAAAGGAAAAGGGGGGAAAAAAAGAAAAAAAAGAGAACAAAGGGAAAAAAGAAAACAAAAAAGGATAACTATTTCAATTTATAGGTAGCGTTCCACTTTATTTTTATAAAAATAAAATAAAGAAAAAAAATACATATTACACAGCAGGGGCACGCTCTCCCCAGTTTATTCACCACTTAGGTCGGTGAACAGTCACATTTTTTCTTAAGTATATATTTAATTTTGTTCACACTTATAATCTAATTCACTTTTCTACGGCATCTTTTTTTTTTTTTTATACATTTATCACTGTTACTACACGGAACACTCCCTTACATTCTATTAGCAGTAGATGGATAGATTCCTGATTAGTAGTAAAAACAACAGTGATAACATGCCCCCCAAACAAGTAAAGGATAGGAAACCCCAAAACAGTATTGGCCTATCTGACTTAGAACAAGTTGATAAGAGTTCCAATATATCCCATCAGATTGACACAGAGAGCCTGGTTAAACAAATTTCTGACATCTTTTTACCACAATTTGATAATATAAAAAAAGAGATAATGCTTATGTCTAATGAAATCAAACAATTTTCAAACAGACTGACAGAGATAGAATCTAGAATATCTGATATAGATGACTTACAATTTAGTCAACAGTCTTTTTTGGATTCCTAAGCAAAATTAATTAATACCCTTCAACTTCGTATTGATGACCTAGGAGATAGGTCTAGAAGAAACAATTTAAGTTTTATAGGAATTCCAGACTCTCAGGAGTATACCGACGTTATGGATTTAATTTCTTTTCAAATACCTAAGGCGTTAGGGTTTCCAACAGAACAGCTACCATTAAAAATTGAGAGAGTTCATAGAGTAGGCCCTGCTGTTCTAAAAGATGGAACCGCTAATTTAAAAAGACCTATAATGGCAAGGTTTTTGAACTTTCAGGATAAGTCTAAGATTCTTACTTTGTACCGCAAAATCTATCCTTTTGAATTTAACAATAAGCATATCTTAATTTTTCAGGATTTTGCAGTAGAAACTCTGAATAAAAGAAAGGAAATTTCTCCATTTTGTACACAACTGATTTAATTGGGAATAAAAATAACTATGATTTATCCTGCTAGATTAAAAATATTTCATAACTCATAGATGATTTTCATAGATAATTCAGAAGACGCAAAACAGTTTGTTAAAAAGGTTTCTCTCTCCCTCCCACACCGCACTTCATCCTATTGGTTATCAGACATAATATCACTCACGGTTTTTATCAGGTGAAGAGAAAAATAGAACATAGATGGCAAAATCACTTAAAATACATTCCTGGAATGTGGGGTGGGGGGATTTCCTCTCCCATTAAGAGAAAAAAAATAATATATCATTTGAAAAAATCCTCCCCAGATATAGCTCTTATACAAGAGACACGCCTAAACGAGCACAAAGCTGGGAAATTAAAGATGGGCTGGATTGGAGAGGTTATAGCTGCTCCTGCAATAGGTAGGAAAAGGGGAGTGCCCTGTCTGTTTAACAAAAATTTAGATTATGAGATTAAATTGAAATTTCTAGATAAGGAGGGAAGATTTCTAATTTTAAGAGTCTCTATCCAAGGGCTCAACCTAACGATTTGCACTGTGTATGCACCTAATGAATACTGTCCGATGTTTTGGAAAAATTATAGTGGGAGGCGATTTTAACAGTGTGTTTAATCCGTATCTTGACCGGTTGAAAACTGTACAGATTGAAGATATTCTAGAGAATCAAAAAGTCTTGGTAGTTTTGCTAAAAGTCTTAAATTGAAAGACATTTGGAGGACTCAGCACCCAGACGAGAGAGCTTATACTTGTGAGTCTAAGGCCTATAAGAATTTTTCTAGAATAGATATGATATTAATAAGTGAATCTCTTTTGGGTGCTGAAATCTCTTCGGATATCTCTAATATTTTGGTGTCTGATCACACAATAATATCTATATCAATTGATTATTTGAATTTTCAACAGAACAAAAAGTCAAGCTTTTTCTTTCCCTCTTTCCTTATCTCCAACATTAAGTTTAGAAATTGGTTACAATCTAAATGGAGAGAATTTATTCAATATAATAAAAGCTAACTGTCGAAGTAAGAAATTTTTTGGGAGATGCCAAAGCCTTTCTTTAAGATTAAGGCATATATGAGTGCAAGAAAAAAGAGTATTGGCATTAGAGAGATTCAACTGTCTAATCAGTTAAAGAATAAATATATTTAAAATATATAATATATATTTAAAATACTTTGAAAATTCTTCTAGTTTAAACTGGTTTAAATATCATGAAGCAAAATCAGAGAGAGAAGCCTTTTTAAATCAACAGATCTTGCAAAAAGATATTAACAATAATGCTAGATTTAATAGATTTTCTCCAAAAACAGCTAAATTATTAGCAAACACACGGCTAGATTTAGAGTTTTGTTGGTAACGACCCGCGTAGCTAACGCATGCATTTTTTTCCCTGCACCTTTTAAATACCGCTGGTATTTAGAGTTCACAGAATGACTGCGTTTTCAGTGCGTTAGGCTCCAAAAAAGGAGCGTAGAGCATAATTTACCGCCACTGCAACTCTCGATACCAGCGGTGCTTACGGACGCGCCCAGCTTCAAAAACGTGCTCGTGCACGATTCCCCCATAGGAAACAATGGGACAGTTTGAGCTGAAAAAAACCTAACACCTGCAAAAAAGCAGCGTTCAGCTCTTAACGCAGCCCCATTGTTTCCTATGGGGAAACAGTTTCTAAGTCTGCACCTAACACCCTAACATGTACCCCGAGTCTAAACACCCCTAACCTTACACTTATTAACCCCTAATCTGCCGCCCCCGCTATCGCTGACCCCTGCATATTATTTTTAAACCCTAATCTGCCGCTCCGTACACCGCCGCAACCTACATTATAGTTATGTACCCCTAATTTGCTGCCCCTAACACCGCCGACCCATATATTATATTTATTAACCCCTAATCTGCCCCCCACAACGTCGCCACCAGCTACCTACAATTATTAACCCCTAATCTGCCGACCGGACCTCACCGCTACTATAACAAAGTTATTAACCCCTAATCCGCCTCACTCCCGCCTCAATAACCCTATAAGAAATAGTATTAACCCCTAATCTGCCCTCCATAACATCACCGACTCCTAACTTCAAGTATTAACCCCTAATCTGCCGACCGGACCTCGCCACTACTATAATAAATGTATTAACCCCTAAAGCTAAGTCTAACCATAACCCTAACACCCCCCTAAGTTAAATATAATTTAAATCTAACAAAATAAATTAACTCTTATGAAATAAATTATTCCTATTTAAAGCTAAATACTTACCTGTAAAATAAACCCTAATATAGCTACAATATAAATAATAATTATATTGTAGCTATTAAAGGATTAATATTTATTTTACAGGCAACTTTGTATTTATTTTAACCAGGTACAATAGCTATTAAATAGTTAATAACTATTTAATAGCTACCTAGTTAAAAAAATTACAAAATTACCTGTAAAATAAATCCTAACCAAAGTTAAAATTAAACCTAACACTACACTATCAATAAATTAATTAAATACAATTAAATAAACTAACCAAAGTACAAAAAAACCTAACACTAAGCCCCTGAAGATCTTCCTACCTTATCTTCACCACACCGGGTATCACACCGATCCGTCCTGGCTCCGATGTCTTGATCCAAGCCCCCTAATAAAATAACAAAGACCCCCAAAATAAAAAAATGCCCTACCCTATTCTAAAATTAAAATAGAAAAGCTCTTTTACCTTACCAGCCCTTAAAAGGGCCATTTGCGGGGCATGCCCCAAAGAATTCAGCTCTTTTGCCTGGAAAAAAAAAACATACAATACCCCCCCAACATTACAACCCACATACCCCTAATCTAACCCAAACCCCTCTTAAATAAACCTAACACTAAGCCCCTGAAGATCTTCCTACCTTATCTTCACCACACCGGGTATCACACCGATCCGTCCTGGCTCCGATGTCTTGATCCAAGCCCAAAGCGGGGGCTGAAGACATCCATCCTCCGGCTGAAGTCTTGATCCAAGCGGGCAGAAGAGGACATCTGGACCAGCAAACATCTTCATCCAGGCGGCATCCGATGACGAGCGGCTGATCTTCAAGACCTCCAGCGCGGATCCATCCTCTTCTTCCGACGACTAGATGACGAATGAAGGTTCCTTTAAGGGACGTCATCCAAGATGGCGTCCCTCGAATTCCAATTGGCTGATAGGATTCTATCAGCCAATCGGAATTAAGGTAGGAAAATTCTGATTGGCTGATGGAATCAGCCAATCAGATTCAATTTCAATCCGATTGGCTGATTGGATCAGCCAATCAGATTGAGCTCACATTCTATTGGCTGATCTACAATTTATTAGTAGTATAGAAACTTCTGCTTTTTATGATTGGAATAAAAAAGGATTAACTAAACTTGTTCAATTAATAGATCCACAAACCAAAACTGTCAAGACTTTTGATTCTCTAGTCAAAGAATTTAATTTAAAAAGAATACACTTTTTTGCATATTTAGAAGTGCGTCATTTTATTGATACTAACAAATTGACAGACTTTAACGCAAGTAATTTGGGGCCTCTAGATTCAAGTATTAATATTTATCAAGCTGGGAATTATTCAATTTCGTATCTTTATAAAAGCATACTATCCGCAGAAGCTCAGGGAAAATATTATTAAATGGCGCAGGGATCTTAGAAATCTAACCTTTGATTGCTTTAAAAAAAGTTTTACATTAATTCTCGAATATACACGAGTAATCTCATTTAGAGAATCGCATATCAAATTATTAAATAGAGCTTATTTGACTCCCTGGTGGATATATAGGCGGAAGAGACAAGAAATAGTGAAGTGATTAAGATGTAGCTCTCTTGAAGCAGACCGGATCCATGTTTTTATTCGTGCCCTAAGATTCAACAATTTTGGTGCAGAGTTGAGTTCTGGCTTAATAAATTCTTAACATCTAAAGTTAAACTTAGTATAGAACATATTATTTTCTTGGTGACAGAAAAAGAGATCACAAATAAACAGCTAATTAATACAGCTATATGGGGGGCGAAACAGCTGATTTTATGTAATTGGAAGGATAAAAATGCACGGAGTATCACAGCTTTTAGTAGGAATATGTTAACTCAACTTATAATAGACAGTAAAGACCCAATGATTTGTTGCGATAACTATCTCAAACTATTTTTGGTAGAATGGGAAATGGTTATAATGTCATTATCAGATAATCTACAAAGCCAGATTCTATCCCATCTACAGGATTCTACTTTATTTCAGCAATTAGTATTGTTAGAAAGGTATAGACATTTGGGAAGGATGGTAAATTCTAGAAGTACAAGTTAGGGGCCCGATCCGATATGCAGCGTCGCCCGCAAATGCCGGTGGCACTGAATTTTGCGCTGGTTTGGTATACTATATACGGCGTAACCTAGAAGTTACGCTTGTATATTTCTGCCGTCGCCCGTAGTTTTTTGGGCCATAGGCAGGTATACCAAACCAGCGCAGTTTGGTATCCAATATACAGCGTAAGGACTTACGTGGCGAAAATGGAGAAATCTTACTCCATTTTCACCTCACCACAAAAAGCAGCCGTAGTAAGCCTTACACTGTCTATTGGAGCCCCGTAACTCCCTAAACTAGCTACAAAATAAGCCTAACACCTAACGCATGCGCAATGTCTATCTACCTGTCAACCGCGATCCCCCGCCGCATTCCCTAATAAAATATTTAACCCCTAAAATGCCA
This sequence comes from Bombina bombina, assembly GCF_027579735.1. Classification (NCBI taxonomy): domain Eukaryota; kingdom Metazoa; phylum Chordata; class Amphibia; order Anura; family Bombinatoridae; genus Bombina; species Bombina bombina. Next base: position 28,488 of record NW_026511449.1, read on the forward strand.
CTCCCGGACCCCGCCGCCATCTACATTAACTACCCCCTAATGTGATCCCCCTACACCGTCGCCAACTATATTAAACTACCCCCTAAAGTGAGCCCCTTACACCGCCGCCATCTACCTTACCTACCCACTAAAGTGAGCCCCTTACACCGCCGCCATCTACCTTGCCTACCCACTAAAGTGAGCCCCTTACACCGCCGCCATCTACCTTACCTACCCCCTAAAGTGAGCTCCTACCCCGCCGCCATCTATTTTAAAATTATTAACCCCTAATTTAATCCCCCTACCCCGCCGCCACCTATATTAAATTATTTTACCACTAAAATACTAAACTATCCTTACCACTAAACCTAAGTGTAACACTACAAATAACCCTGAAAAGGGCTTTTGCGTGGCATTACCCCAAAGTAAACTGCTCTATTGCCAGCCCTTAAAAGGGCTTTTTGCGGGGCATGCCCCAAAGAAAACTGCTGTTTTACCAGCCCTTAAAAGGGCTTTTGGCGGGGCTTTGTCACAAAGAAAACTGCTCTTTTGCATCTAATCTAAATCCCCCTACACCGCCGCCACCTATAATAAATGTATTAACCCCTAATCTAATCCCCCTACACTGCCGCCACCTATAATAAATGTATTAACCCCTAATCTATTCCCCCTGCACCGCCGCCACCTATATTAAACACATTAACCCCTAATCTAATCCCAATACACCGCCGCCAGCTATAATAACTATATTAACCCTAATTATATTAGGGTTAATATAGTTAATATAGTTATTATCCTATATTATAAAAGGCAAGTGTTTGTCTGAAGCCGTCATGCGCAGTACAGACAAACACTTGGCCTTAGATTGACCTCCTCGCACGCGCACCCTCAGCACACAGAGACCTCGCACCCACACACCCCTCGCACGCGCACCTCCATATAGACCTTGCATAGCGCGATGAGGATCAGTTAACAAGCGTCAGAGCGTCAGGCACGCGCACCCACACACACCTCGCATGCGCACCCACCCACAGTAAACAGCAGCGCGAGACAGCACCGGCGCGAGTAGTCGCGTGAGCAAGCATCAGAGCGTCAGGCTGTCATGAGGAGGCGCGAGCCTTTAAAAAGAGCGCAACACATATAACTGCTGGCCTCACACATGAATTGAAAGCTCACTGATATAGAAAATAAATATTTTAGTAGGCTCATAAAAGAGGGGGAGAGAGAGACAGGGGAGAGAGAGAGAGGGGGGGGGAGAGAGAAAGAGGGGAGATGTGGAGAAAGAGAGGGGAGAGAAAGAGGGGAGAGAGAAAGAGAGAGGGGGGAGATAGAGAGGGGGTGAGAGAGAGAGGGGAGAGAGAGAGAGACAGAGGGGGGAGATAGAGAGAGATGAGAGAGACAGAGGGGAGAGAGATAGAAAGAGGGGAGAGAGAGAGGGGAGAGAGAGAGGGGGAGAGAGAGATAGAGGGGAGAGAGAGGGGGGAGAGAGAGGGGAGAGAGAGAGAGAGGGGGGAGAGAGAGAGGGGAGAGAGAGAGACAGAGGGGAGGAGAGAGAGAGAGGGGGGAGAGAGAGAGAGAGGGGGGGAGAGCGAGAGAGAGAGGGGAGAGAGAGAGAGGGGAGAGAGGGGGTAGAGAGACAGAGGGGGGAGATAGAGGGGGGAGAGAGAGAGGGGAGAGATAGAGGAGAGAGAGAGAGAGAGAAGAGAGAGGGGGAGAGAGAGAGGGGGAGAGAGAGGAGAGAAAGAGAGAGAGGGGGGAGAGAGAGAGAGGGGAGAGAGAGAGAAAGAGGGGAGAGAGAAAGAGGGGAGATGTGGAGAAAGAGAGGGGAGAGAAAGAGGGGAGAGAGAAAGAGAGAGGGGGGAGATAGAGAGGAGGGGAGAGAGAGAGGGGAGAGAGAGAGA